>NW_026269085.1:7028-14111 GCF_000697945.3 Frankliniella occidentalis | reverse complement strand
TTTTTTAAAATTTTGTGCACTTTAAAACAACTTAACACTAGGTAAACACTCAATCAGCAAAAAATATATAAATCTCAGATTTGAAAACATTACAAACACATTTTTTTTCATCTCAGGGCAATACATTCAAAATTAACTGCCATATATGGTGTATAAAATTTGCGCCTTAAGTACTGTAACTTAAAAACAAGTGTGGTTTCTCTTTAGAAAGTGAGACTTGTCTTAACGTTCCTCAGTATTTTAGAACTAGCCCTGTCATTCTTCTTACAAATCCACAAGTTACCCTGATTAGGCTTCCAATTTCTTAAATTATTCCTTAACTTAATTTCATGACTAGATTTCTCAGTGTTTCATTCCAGAGTACCAGTCTCCAGAAGTGTTTAAATGTGTCCAACATTTTTGGCTGTGGTAGAGCTTTGACATTGATGATGTCTCGTTCTTTTCTGCTCCCTTGCTACTGCTGGACTAATTTCTTTTTATGATACATGGTGTATAAAAGTATGAAAATTTATCAAATGCTTATACCTCACCACATCTGGTACCTTACCTATTGTTCATTTTCCTTTACATATGTACAAAAAATCTTGGTAAAAATCTTATCATAGATAGGTTGTTGCGAATCATTGCAACATCATGAAAGTATTTTTTCTTAACTTGAAAATAGGAGGGGCTTTGCATTGTCCCTGTTCCTATCTTTCCGCTGATATGTCTTCGCTGCTAGCGAGTGCCGTCGGCCGTGTTGTCTCACGACTTGACTTCCCCGGCCGCGTACTGATCCTCGCCGTCTACTGGTCCGTTCCCCGGAGTGCCTGGGTTGGTGGAGGCGGCCTCCTCCTCTGCCATGCGCAGTCCAATCGTTGCCCCGATCTTGGCGCTCGCCTGGCGGAAGGAGTCCGACAGCTTCTCCTGGAAGGGACAACGGTGTTGAGAGGCAGGGCTGTCGCTATGAAGTCTGGTCAATCCCAGGGTAACTTTTTCCCTTACCTGTACGACGTTGATGCACATGGAGGTGAGGGCCAGCCCGAAGATGAGGTAGACTATCGATGCCATCATGTACATAGGATGCTAAAACAAGAACCCGAAAGTTAGACAACTGCCTTTGGGACAGATGTCCGTGCCAGGAAAACACTACAGCCGATGTGAAATAACTAACTACGCTGCGCGGGTGTGCGCCTGTGCCAGTTGCAGTTCCACTAGTGATCTGAGAGTTACTGATATGCATAGACACAGACAAGTTGTTGCCAAATACTCACTTCACTGGACTAGGGAGGCATGTAAAACAGGAGATGATTTTCTGTCATGTTCTTACTTTGAAACAAACCAGGTGGCTGATGAAGCCCGCGCACTTCTGCAGTTAGGCTGTGCCGCATTCCTACGTGCAGGCGGGTTGCCTACTCGCTGGGCCCGCAAGGCGCCATGGGGCGACAGGCATACCTCCTGCATGCGGCACAGTGTAACTACAGAAGTGCGCGGGATTAATCATCCTCCTGGCTAAGTAATTGTGTTACTTTGAGAAGAGGGATTGGAGGAAGAGATGGGAGCTGCCTCCAGCTCGCTCACCTCCGGTACGAAGTCACCAAAACCAATAGTGGACATGGAGATAAAGACGAAGTAGAAGGACTCAAAGAATCCCCATTCCTCCCATATCCAGTAGATGGACGCCCCGACAAAGAGGTAGATCAGGAGGATGACGATGGCCACTGAGATGGGCAGGTTGAACTCGTCGTCTACTTCAAAGGCGCTGGGCGCCGGCGTAGCTGGGGGCTCGCTCGAGTCCGGGTGCTCCAGCCTGAGGGCACAGAAAGACGGAGAGGTGACGGGTGAGGATGGAACTGTTCCCAGTCGTGCTGTGTTTTGGGTCTTGCTCGACCTGGTGCTCACCTGATTGTCGGGGCCTGGCTTTGATCCTGCCTTAGAGGCGTGTCTGCCTCCTCGACGTCTGCTTCAGGTTCGCCCTGCGGGAACATGCTAGGCCTTCTGAACGTGGCCAGGTCGTAAACCATCTGGGCGCCCTTCATGATTTCCTGAAAAGCGTTGTAACAAAAGGTTAGTCTGATTAAAAAACTTCGGGGGGACTGAAAATGTGAAAATTCAAGTGTGCATCGTAATACTACTACAAAGTGGCAGCTGTGCCCCGTTGAAGCAAAAAAGCATACTAGCCCGCATGTAGACGGGTTGGAACAAGGCCACAATGTGCCTCGGCTGGAGACGATAGGCAAACCCCCGCATCTATGCATGCGGGCCACCCCTCTATTGTGCGCGTACCGAGTGATTGTGAAGACTACTACAACCTACGGCCTTGGTAAGCGTACTTACACCACAGAAAAATCCAAGAGCTGACTGTAAATTTCGGCGGTTGTTTCGTTAAATACGGCAAAGTAACCCGAGCTTTTTATCGAGCAGACAAGAAGACTTCCCTCTCTGGGGCCTCCGGCTCCGGGGCTCACCTGCACGGGCTGCGTGCGACGGACCTGCCTGCAGGAGCCCGTGTAGTACAGGCGCCGCACGAAGGACCACACGAACTTGATGCCGCGCGTGAAGAGCTTGCCGAAGTCGGCCAGCAGGATGAGGAACATGGGGATGCCGAAGATGGCGTAGATGATGGTGACGGCGCGGCCCGTGTTGGTGGACGGGGAGATGTGTCCGTACCCTGCAGACAGAAACAACAGGAGCGTTAGGGACACGGCCTCGATACCCGTGCATCTTGTTGCCGGCAGCAGCCAGGGCGCGGGGGCCGGGCTGGGCAGAGCGGGGTAAGTAAGTAGAGGCCGCTCGAGATCAAAGATGCACATCAACAGGTGCGGCGGCCCGCTGATGCATGGGCCCCGGGGGTCGCGACGGCGCCGGCGCTGCCAACAACCTGTTACACTGCCCGGCCCGCCTCTGGGACCGCCCCTAGGCCCACCCGGGAGGGAGGGTCACCCGCACCGACGTGCCTCGCGTCGTGCCGCATGATCTGCGGCCCGTCATCCTCGTCCTTGGGCAGCAGAAGCAGGCGATCGATGGGTTGCGGTGTTCGCCGTCGTGAGATGAGGTCCCATGACGCCACCGCGGCCCGCGGCGGGGCGCGCGCGCTGCTGCGGTGCCAACACCCCCAGCCAATCCCACTCCACTCACGCAGCACTTAGCCAACACTTGACGCCTTGACGCCGCGGGGTGGGCCGCCACCGGCCACCAACCCACCGGGCAGACAGTACGACCCCCCTGCCCTGTCGGCTCACCAATGGTGGTGACCACGGTGAGGCAGTAGACGACGGCGTTGAGGAACGTCCACGACTTGATGCCGCTGTACGAGGTGACGCCGGCCTCGTGCGCGGCGTGCAGCTGCTCCTCGAACTCCCAGAGGCGGCGGCGCGCGCGCGACTTCCAGTCGTCCTCGCGCAGGTTGTGGCTCGTCGTCCACAGCGTGTCGAGGAAGTCGCGCTTGACGCGCTTCACGCCGCACTTGTAGAAGGACTCGAAGGAGCCCTCGATGAAGCGGAAGAGCAGCCCGCCCAGCCCGCAGTACAGCAGCATGAGCAGCAGCGAGGCGGCGCACCGGTTGCCCATGACGCGCAGCCGGTGGGTCTCGTCCGGGTGGGCGAGGCGGAAGGCGCGCCACTCGACGCGGATGTCCCGCGCCACGGCCAGCCAGTTCACTTTCACCTTAGCCGCGGCCTGCTTCGTGGGCTGCGGCGCCTTCGCCGCCGGTGGCTCCGCCGGCCTCCGGCCGAAGAGCCTCCCCAGCCAGGACTGCTTGGCGGCGGGCTTGGCCGGCTCGGCGGGGGGCGGCTTGTCCTTCTCGACGGCTGCCTCCCCTCTCGAGCCATTGCTGCTCTTCCGCGGCCGCTCCTTGCGCAGCGAGGACTTCCGCGCGACTTCGGCGTTTTGTTTCTTCTCTGCCTTAGACGCAGTGTCCTGGACATCCTTCACCTCCTGTCCCTCTTTGTCCTGCTTCCCCTTGGACGAGCGGTCGGATGACTTCCGACTCCAGCTGAACCACCCGTCGCCGTTTGTTTCCGGTTTGAGCGAAGCTGCTGACTCGGGCTCGGGCTCAGCTTCCGTCTCCGTTCGAAGTTGTTCCTCCGGGACGAGCCCTCGCAGGACCTCGGACGGGTCGATGCTGAGCACCTCCTTCTTGGAGGGCTCTGGCGCTTGGCTCCACTTCTTCCAGATGATGGACTTGTCGGCCTTGCTCGTCTTGCTTGCATTGGAGGACGTCTCGGAGGCGGACTCAGTGGGGGCGGTTTTGGAGGCAGGCGACGAAGGCGGCTCTTCGGGCGGCCCCTTGGACTTGCTGCGCGCGGCGCGGCGCCGCAGCGTGGGCTTGGGTGTGGGCGGCAGTGGCTCCCCGTCCTGCACAGTGGCGAAGTTGGGCGCGGAGGGCCTTCTCTCGGACAGGGCCTTCTCCTTGTCCGCTGTTGACTTGCGACTGATGGCAGAGTCTGCCTTGCGTCGGGCGGGACTCTTGTCCTGGTCGGTCCGGACGGGGGCCGGCCTCAGCACGCCAGCCGCCGCCGCGGCCAGCGAGCTGCCGTTGTGCTTGGCGATGTTCTTGCTCTGTACGGCGAAGTACTTGTGCCAGTAGTCATCGTCGTCCTCAGACGTGGACACCCGCTGGCCCTCCTCGCCGGGGGACGGCTGCGACTGGCTGCGCTTGGCCGCGTTGGTGCGGCCCAGCGCGCGCTTGCTGTGCCGGGCCGCCCCGCGCCCGTCCTCCGAGTCCTCCGTCGTGGTGGTGGCCGTGTCATCGTCGGGCCTGCCCTCGGACCGCGTCGACCGCGCGGCTTTGGGGGGGTCTGGCGTCTGCACTCGCCGCCGGACGTGGCCCGTCGTGGGGCTACGTCGGGATCCTCGCGGTGCTGCAGGCGCCCCAAGGAGCGCGCCGTTGCCGGTGGGGTGGTGCTGGTCCGCCATGGCGCCTCAGGTCGCGGCCCAGACCGGCCGCTGGCGCTGCGCTCCCCACGGCGTGGTTGGCGCTCTGCCCTAGTTGGACGAGCAGCACCGGCCGCCTCGCTCAAAATACTGCATGGGCCCAGCGCGCCATGGGCCGCTACGCGCACCGACGCACACGAGCCTCGCGGGGGCGGGGGCGCGCGGAGGCCGCTCGCTGCCGGGCCAGGACGGCTCACTTCATGGCCACGACCAGCGCGTCGTGGTTCACCGCGGCTAGCAGGCCGGCCTGCTGAGGTCGTGTCCCGTACGGCTTCCCTTGGCCACTGCTTGGTCGCACCCCGGACCGCATCCCAGCCCAGCCGCTCACTGCACTGCGGTGTGTCGCTGCGGCGCCCCCTCGCCCCCTCGCCGCTGAGCCCCGGCCCCCCGGGCGCCCTGGGGTAGGGGAAGGGGGCGTCTTGGCGCCCCTCCCACGCCCTGCGCCCCCTGGCCGCGGCGCCCCCGCGCTCAAACAAGTGCTGCCCCCTGCCCTGGGCCGCCCTAGCGAGGAGTATCGGCGCGGCCGCTGCTCGCGGGGTAGGCCCGCCCCGCCGCGGCGGCGCCACCACCACTAGGGGGCGCGGCGGAGGCGCCCTTCCACCTTTCTACTCCGTCCGAAAGGGTCCACCCCTCGGCCACGCACCGGCCGTGCCGGCTCTCTTGGGACGCTCTGGGCGCCCGTCTGTCCGTCCATCCGACTGTCTGTCTGTTCGTCTGTCCGACTGCCTGTCCGTCGGACTGTCTGCCCCGCTGGCGCCCGCGGCGGGCGTCGCGGCCCATTAACCAATCTAGTAATCGGCGCGCACGCGGTTTGTCTTTGCTCCGCCGCGCCGCTGACCAGCGGGCTGACCAGGTTACTACACATTTTATGGGACAGGGACTCCCATCCTTCTGAAACGATTTTTTGCCCCGCTAAACAAATTACTCGGGAGCCATTAATAACCCGCGTGACCCGCTTCGCTGAAACTCGAGAGAGTTTTCAAATCAAGACGGGGAAGTAGTCTTCTCTGGCCGTCGCCAAGCACCAAGGACCTTAATAAAGAGACGAACAAACTTCCTTTCCGGTTGTCCCGACTGCTGCTGCTGCTGGCGGGCGGGTAGGGGTGGCGGGGTCCAAGTCGCCTGACGTGACGCGCACCTCTCGCCAACCCCGCGCGTCCCTGTTCGTTACAACAACAGCCCAGCCACACAAACGCGTGTCGCTCCTCGTTGCTTTAACTGACCATCGCGTCGCCTTCCCTCGCCCCGCACGCTCGCTGTTTTACTGTTTTACCTCCGCCGTCACGTTAAACGGGGTGAGTGCCGGCTGTTTCTGGGTGACGCCCCCCCCCCTCTCCGCCGCGCACGCGTCTGCTAGCGTGAGGGAGAGAGAGAGTGGGCTGCTGGTTGGTGCTGCACGGCGCGACGCCCCGTTTCCTGAATGCAGTCGGTCCCGGCCGCAGCCCCCTCGGGCGCTTGTTGTCCCGCCTGTCGACCCTCCCCCTCCCCCCCTCTCTCTCTCTTTCTCTCTCTCTCTTTCTTCCACCACCTCACTCTCACTCTCGTGCTCTCTCCCTCTCACCCCCTCACCCTCCCTCTCGCTTCCCCGATCTCACCCGGTCCTCCACAACTACCAGACCCAACGTTTGAAGAGACGGTGGCGTGCGGATCAGCCCCCCCCCCGCCTTTTCTTTCTCTTTCGCACACACTGGCAGACACAAGGCAGTGACAAAGACAGAGCGAGCCGATTGCGAGACGGGCGCCACCGCGGGGCGGGGTGGGGGTGGGGATAATGTTGCAGTTCCTGCGGCGCGGCGCAGTCTACGTGTCGCGCAGCGCGCGCCCCAGCCCTCGCCTGGTGATTCAGCGGGCCGATGACGTATGGAGTGCTTCTCTTTGGTCGGCCACGAGGTCCTTCTCGTGTGTTTCTCTCTTTTCGTTTCCATCGCCAAAAATGAGGACCGGAGCGCGTCATGTCCGCATTAGTAGGCCAGTCATCTCGCCACACCACCTGCCCCGTGTCGCAGCAGCAGCAGCCCCGGCCTGGCGTCTGATCAAGACAAATGGGAACTTAAATGCAGTGCGTCTCTGACGGTCCGCGGCGGGGATGTAGGCAGCAGGGCAGCCTGCTGCGGCCGTTGGACCAATCTGGTTCAAATTAATGTTCCGTCAAGGCGCGCCTGGGTAGCA
>NW_026269085.1:0-1913 GCF_000697945.3 Frankliniella occidentalis | reverse complement strand
GTGGGGTGAAAATGCGAGACGAAGCGGCCTTTGCTCAGCTGATTGACCGCCCCGTCCCGCCACGCCCCGCCCTGCCTGCCGGCGCTACGATGCCCCCCGCAGCAGGTGGGGGGTGGGAGGAGGGGTTGTTGTGTTCCGATGCTGCTCCTCACCCAAGCACCCCCGCGGGCTCGGCACTCTCTTTACAAGCGCTCACTCTGCGGCCACTCGGGCTGCCGCATTGACCCCCACCTACTTCCCCCCAGCAGCCGCCCTCTCTGCACGCGTTGGGGCCCGCTGCTGGCCCACACCAACCGGGCAACACGTACGATGCAGCAGACTGACCCTGAACGAGCACAGCTTCCTGCAGAGGAAAGTGGAACAGCGCGAGAAAATATGGCCCTTGTAATTGAACATCGGGGCGCCAGGCCACGCCAGGCCAGGCGCGCGCCGGACGTGCCTTTCCCACCCCTCCCCACCCCTCTCATCGACATGGACACCCTCCACAGCGATCGGGCGGGGCGGGTGTGTCCAGGCCATCAGGCGAGGCCCACCAGCGACAGCAGCGCCCGCCTGCGGTGCTCCGGGTAGGCAACTCCTCCGGGCGGGGCGGCGTGGGCGCGGGGCGTGTTGCCTACCCCGCCGTCCGCAGGCGCCCATCGGTCGCTCCCTCAACGCGGAGTGAGGAATGAGGTCGTCCCGTCTGCGGCCGCCTTGGCTAAAGCCTGGGCCCGGCGTCGTCGTGTTCCCCCGGCGTTATCGCATTCCTCCCCGGCAGGTGGTGTCCGTCTCGTCCCCGCGCGCAGCCGCCGCTCCCCCAGCGGCGCCTCCTCCTCTCTCGGAAAAGAAAATACATTTCTTTTTCGCCTCACTGACATGACGTAGGGGATGCTCCCCCCGGTCCATCACGACCCGCTGAGGTCGGGTGGAGGCGCGCGCCGTCACACAGCCTCGGTGCCGCGCGGCATGACCGCCGCCGGGTGTACTTCGTGTACTTCCGCGTTGGAATGCCGCCGGGTCGTCCTGGCCGTACCTCGCGCCTCGAGCCAGGTGCGTGCGGTGCGCGTGGTCCTTTAAGTGCCCCGATAAGTGAGGGGTCGCCATGCGACGTCTGCCTGCCGAGGCCGGGGTAACCCTCCTCCTCCCTACTCCGCTGCATCGGGTGGGTACTACAACCCGTTGGGTGTACCCCGCGGGGGCCTGACGCGTGGCCAGAGGGGCTGCCGCGCGGCGAGGGGCGGGGCGGCTGACGGACTGCCCGGCGCGAGCGGACATATTGCAGACAAAGCCAGGAGCAAAGTCCTCGCAAATGAGCGCGACCGTGCCTGTCTGAACGCCTGTCTGCCCGTCACGTTGGTTTCTTTTCATCCCCGCTGTCATGCCGTCCGCGAAGCGGCCCGCGCCCGCGCGGCTCCTCCCGCCGCTTCGGAACGCATTTCTCGCGAGCCGTTCCGAGTGAGTCATACGCGGCGCAGCTCGGCCGTTTCTCGCGGGATTTATTTTGGGTCGCGACGACACTCCTTGGTCCTGCCACCCCCCCCCCCCTTCCCGTCCTTTCCCCAGGATACCCCAGTGACGAAGCGCTGGGGTCATGCACTCGATGCTCGTCCATCTTCTCGACGGACGTGTTAAGCAGGGGAGCGAGGAGGGGGCGGGCGGATGGTGGAAAAGAGCTGTACCCACACCAAAGAACCTGTTTGGTCGAGTCGATAGAACTAAAGCTGAGACTGGAACTGAAACAAACTCGGCCATAGCTAACATTGGGAGGGTGTCCGCCCGGTGGGCCCAGCTCGTGAGCCCCCTGGAGCTGACAACATTGAAATGTCAAAAAATTGTTCTCAACATTTTTACATTCAAAAAAATTTAAGGCCCGAATGTGGACGTTACTAAATAGATCCCTGTAAAGCTATGTAGGGAAAATATAAATTGTAGGC
>NW_026269084.1:10997-11625 GCF_000697945.3 Frankliniella occidentalis | reverse complement strand
GAAGAGAGGCCCTGGAACTCCTTCCTTATTTTCTCCCTCCGCCTCTCCTCACGTTATCTCTCTGTCTATCTATCTATCTATCTATCTATCTATCTTATTGACACATGTTACATGTACTAAGTAACTCACTTCTGTTGGAAATTATATCGTAATGAGGCCTGAGCGGCAGCTCTACTTCCAGCTTCGGCCGCTATGGCGCAGCACGCTCCGAGTCCACCATGAGAAATCGTACGCGGAAAATAGGGGTTTGGGTTAGATTTAGCAATTACATCAAGTCGTATTATCAGTTGAAAAGGGATCATGTTTAAGTTATTGTCGGTTTCGAACGTGTTCGGGCTATCAGATAGGCGCACTTGACCGGTTTATTTCTCATAGTGGACTCAGAGCGTGCTGCACCCTAGCGGCCGGAGCTGGAAGCAGCGCCGCCGCTCAGGCCTCATTTGACGAAAAATGTCCTGTAAATTTTTCTACACAAACTCTTTGTTATTTTTAAGTAACGAATACATGGGTGTATATTTTTTGTCCCACGGTGGGACAAATAAATCCCACCCGAATACATTCGTAAAATGACGAACAGTTTGTAACTTGGTTGTTGTCCTAAAATAATTATCCTGGACACAAGTATTTT
>NW_026269084.1:8935-9372 GCF_000697945.3 Frankliniella occidentalis | reverse complement strand
AATCGCAAAACACCAGTTATCGCAAAAACTCAGTAAAAGTATTACAAAACGGATATTAGTGATAGGTGTGTAACATCGCCTCATGAGGCTGCAGCTGTCGCATGAGGGGTGTGGTGACCCGAACCGAATGTCTCATAAAAAGCGCTAGGCAGGCAAACCAGCCTCAACGATTACCTCTGGTTTGGGCTGGAGCTTTCATAGCGGCGCATGTGGGTGTCGCTCCGGCGACTGCACCACACACTGTTAAAAATATTTTGTGATTTCCCAACACTTTCAGGATGCGAAACAACTGTGAGATATTAACACTTCTTTGTAGTCAAAAACAGTGCTTTTTGCTATCATTTTTTGACAACGAAGAAGAACACTTGTGATTTCCACAAAGAGTTCTGGCAACTTTTTTCACACCGAATTCTTCGTTAAGTTCTGACTTTTGTTTT
>NW_026269084.1:0-666 GCF_000697945.3 Frankliniella occidentalis | reverse complement strand
TCCTCCCGCCTCCCGGTTGTTCTCTTCATCAAAGGCGCAATTGGAAACTGCGTTTAGGACTTCATTTGGACGCGGAAATTGGAAGAGGGTGCGTTTGAACATCCCCGCCGCCAGGACGACGACGCTTTGGAGTTGCAATTGCAAAGTTGAAGACGGCTGACTGTATCGGGGCCCCTCGCACCCAGCGGGTCTCCTCGCGGCTCCCCTCCGGGGCCTGGGGCGGTGCCTCCCCTCTACTTATCCGCACCACTCGTTCTAGTGCTGCCTAGGACGTCCACCCGTCCACACACGATGTCACCCCCACCGCGAACCAGGACGCGGGGTATGTGGCCTGAATATGGAGGAGGGCGCCAGTGGTCGCGCGTACCCGGGGCGTGGCAAGGCGCAGCCGAGCTGGGGGGAAAGGGGAGGGGGGTCTGTCCTGGACAGAGCGTGTTCGGAGTACCAGCGAGGGGTGAGATGGATAGCTAGTAGTGTGTGTGTGTGTGAGAGAGAGAGAAGAGAGAGAGAGAGAGAGGGAGAGAGAGGGGGGGGGAGGGAGAGACAGAGAAAAGGGAGTGACAAAAAAGAAGCGGGGAGGGCGAGATGATGGTGGAGAACGGAGAATTGTGCGCAAGCGTCAAAGGCAGTTGGCTTGTGAATGTGGCTGATTTAGAATTTCTACAT
>NW_026269083.1:4683-6237 GCF_000697945.3 Frankliniella occidentalis | reverse complement strand
AAATGAAACTTTCTAGTAACAAATTCAGATATCCGTAAAAACAAAGTTCTTGAAAAATATCCTCCCAATACTTTTTTGGAGAATTAAAATCCACCATCCTCATAGACTCAGTCCACTCACCGATAGTCTCGATCTTCACGGACTTGTAGAGCTTCTCCGAGTTGGCGTACGTGGCCGTGCAAGTGTAGAGGCCGGCCTCGGTCTCTCTGAGGGAGGGGATGATGAGGGCCAGCGCGCTGGGCATCTGCTCCGTGTGCATGCGCTGCGGGCTGCTCGTGTACATCCTGCACATCACCAACAACATCATAAACATGGCATCAAAAACAACGAACAAAACTTAACCATTAGCTCTCATTATTTTGGTACTTACACATCGTTGTTAAGGATGGTCCTGTTGTTGGGGTCGAGCCACTGCATCTCCGTGAGCAGCGGCATGTTCTCCACGTTGGCCTTGCACGTCAGCAGCACGTTCTTGCCGATCGGCTTGGTCTGCACCGCCTGCGACGGCAGGATCTGCAGCTCGGGCGTCCGGATCGCGTCCGTTCCTGGAAACACACGAGACCATCGCGATGAGCACGAGCAGCACGAGCTGTCAGAGTCGGACAGGGGAGGCCGGCGCGCCTGCGAACTAGTGGGTAGGCCAGCCCGCCGCGCGCGCGTGCTCGACGGGACGGCCCGCCCGCCAGGCGCTCCTCGTCCTCGCTCGCTCCCACGAGCAGAGATGAGTTTCTTTTTTTCTGGGCCGTCGTGTTTTTCTCTTCCTGCGAGGTCTCTGGACCAGAGCCTCGCCTGTCCCCCCGCCCCCCCCCTCCAGCACGAGCCTCGTACAACCAGCGCGCTTACTTTAGCCGAGCCGAGCAGCCAGTCGACTCATAATTTATCGTGGATCGTATTACAAATTGAGCAGCAAAAGCGAGTAGTGGCTGCTGCCGCCGCCGCTGCTGCTGGCCCTTCGAGAGCTGCGCTGCGGGCGGAGAGTAGGGGAGAGCGGGGGCGGGGATGGGAGGGGGATGGCGCCATACGACGCACAAGATTAAGCGAGATAATGTCAGAGAGCGACGCGAGAATGCACCAATATACGAGGAGATGGAGAGAGAGAGGGAGAGGGGGGAGAGAGAGTGGAAAGAGGACGAAGCGCGTGAAAGAGGGAGAGCGGGAGGGAGCGAGAGGACGCAGGCCAAGGGTAATTGATGGTACACGCACGTCGGGGGAGCCCGGACGGGCAGACCGACAGACAGGCGACGAAGACGGCTCGAGCGAGACTGCTGCGTCCGTCCTTGTTACTCGCGCGATAGCGAGAGACGGAGCGAGCAAAAGGGCGCGGACAGGCAGAGACGCGCGCGTGACGGCGGCAGCAAGCTGTCCATAACAGCATCGAGTATCAGTGCTGGACGCGCGGCGAACAGCCGCAGGAGAGACAGAGCGCGAGAGACAAAGCGAGAGAGACAGAGCGAAAGAGACAGAGCGAGAGAGACGACATAGAGAAAGGGGTGGGGGGCGACGCCCGGCATTAGAAGGGTCGTGTGCGGAGCAATTGAGGGAGTGGCAGAGGGG
>NW_026269083.1:0-4466 GCF_000697945.3 Frankliniella occidentalis | reverse complement strand
GGGGGGGTAACTGTACTGGGGTCGGCGACCCATCCCTGTAACGGGGGAGCCCTCTGTGAGGCCCTGCGGGGCCCGGCTGCCCAGAGCAACGCCTGCCCTGGCCCTGCCCTGCACACACTGCTGGTAGCGAGCAACAGGGTGGCTGGCTGGCGGGGTGCAGGCGCCGGGCTGGCGGGCGCCTGCTGGCCCGGCGCGGGGCGCGGCGGGGGAGGCTGCCGCCGCCATAGGCGCGAGCATATAAGAACCCCGCCGCCCCTCCCCTCCCCTACCGCCCCGGCGCGTCTGGCCGGCCCCTCCCGGCCTCGGCGCCCCCTCCTCTTGCATCTGTTTACAGTCCGTTTATCCCTCATACACTGCCCTCGCCCCCCCCCCTCCCACGCCGCTCTCGCTTTCTGGAAAACAACAACAGTTTTGGGAGGGGAATGTTTCATGCGAGAGATGATGCATAACGGGTACTTGTGTCTCGGCAGCAGCAGCGGCAGAGCGGCCCGCACTGAGCTGGAGGAAGAACATCCCTCTCTCCCGCTACCCTGCGCACACCCTCGCTCTCTTTCTGACTCGCCCGCCTCGCACACTCTCCCCCCTCTCTCTCTCTCGCTCTTTCCCTCACGCTCAGACAGGCGCCGCGCAGAGGAGTAGTTTGTCCGCTCGGATAAATAGGAGCCGAACGCAGTGGCGCTGAACACAGATGGCGCACGTGCGGATCGCGATGCTCGTGCTGCGAGTGCCGCTCGTGCTGCTGGTTAGTAAAGTAATCGCGAATGGCTCGAATGGCTCGCGCCTGGCCGGGGAGGCCGAGGCATCCGATTGGCGCCGTCCGGACCAAACAACGGCTGCTCGCGTTGTATGTAATTTTTTTTCCCTACGCGGGAGCTACAGACCTCCTCCCCCCCTCCCCCTTTCCCGCAGCCACAGCAGCTGCTGCAGGAGAGCATTAAGGGTGTCTGCTCGCCGTGGCCGTGCCGGCGCCGTGCTAAATGAGCGCTCGGAACAACTCGCCTCTCTCTCGCCTCCTCTGCTGCCCGGCGCAGCTCGCGCAGCTCGGACGATTCTTTTCGATGCGGCAAAAAGAGTCCGTGAACCGCTGCTGCGGCCGCGCGAGGCTGCAAGAGAGAGGCGCGAGCGGCGCCGGGGAAGACACTGGTAGAAGCAGAACCTGTATAATCTTTTGCAAACTTTTACAGGGCGAGCACTTTACCAAACCTTTCCACCCAAAAAGTCGAAACTGCTCGAAAATTTCACACCATTATGGTGAGGAGAGAGATATATACCAGGTTCTCCTTGCGCACATGGGCGTTGCTCTGCATGGCGATCAGTAGCAACCCCACGAGGCTATCGCTTTGGCTTTGAGCAGGCGGCTGCTGAGCCCAGCCGAGCCGTTGTAGAGAGAGGTGGGGGAGGCACAGGGAGCAGCTCGAGCGCTCTGAGCAGGACATTCCGAGTCCAGAGAGGCATTCGCGCAGACGGCCCGGGTGATGGCGCGCCCACACCGCCGCCCGCCGCCCCGCGTCACAGACACAAAGAGGCGCACCCATGTTCAAAAGCCGACGTGACCTTTTCCGAGAGGGAGTGCTAGGCGACTGTATATTTTTTCGTGGAACTACACGGTTCGGCCGAGACCGGGATCAAAGTAAACTGAACGCGGAGACAGATTTCGGGGCACACAAATATTCCGAGAGGTGTGTACACTCTTTTCAAAGCCCGTTCCGCTAAAATGTGTGTTCGACTGTAGCGCGCGCAGCCTTGTCGCTACTACGATGAGGATCTGCAAGCGACGTGCCCCGAAAATATATCACCCCCGCGAAGAAAACCATAAGATAGATTGATAGAAGGACCGGATTGGATTGGAGCGGGATAATGCCTTTCCGGTCACTCGCTCGCGCTTATTTTAACTCCGCTAATCACTTTATGGAGAAGGAGCCGGGGGAGCGTCGGCAGCGGCGGCCGCCTTGAGGGACGGAGCCATAGCACCGCCTCCTCCGTCCGCGGGATGAGTCGTAAAGAGTGTGGCATGGCGTGGCGGGGCGTGGCGTGGCGTGGTGGAGTAATCAACCGAAACCCCGTGAAAGGTAGTTCCGAGTCCCGGTATACACGATACTGCTGTGCGGTGTGGAGCGAGTGACTGGAGAGTATCGCTATCGTCGGAGCGCGAGCGCGGCCCAAGCCCAAAGCCGAGGGGGGGCTTTTCGCGCGCATTTTCCGCTTTCGTCCAAAGGCGCGATTGCACAACCCGAGCGAGATATTTTACGCGCAGTTATAATCTTATTCACGCTTCATCTAGCAGTAGGTGTACAATAACGCCGCCATTACGCATTTAATCCTTTTTTACGCTCGCCATATATTTTTCGTGTTTTAGTTACGGGTAAAATTTTCGCTGAGCGAAGCTCAGTCCAAGTCGCTGAGGGGTCAGGCGATGTCTCCGTCGTGAGTCTGTCTGTCTGTCTGTCTGTCCGTGTCTGCGTTCCTCTTTTCCTGGAAAACGGCTGCACCGATGACAAAATAGAAGTTTGCTTTAACATCGATAATTTAAGGGAGACTCAGTGTCCCCTTTTCGTTCGCTGCGGACTAATTTGAAATATATGGTCCTTTTTTCCCCAGAGGGAGCTTCAGATGTTGTTGTTTCGGTGGTGGCTACACTGAGTGAAAAAAAGCGCGAACACGCAAATGGCTCCTTGCACCCACTTCGCGACTTTCTGATTCTCTCACACGTGTTCATGATGTCATACTGTCGAACCGAGGGTGAAATTTTTAGTTTTTGAGTTGCGGAACTCGACTTTCCAAGTTTCGCCGGCGACCGATGAAAAGGAACGAAAGTGATATTTTGAATGGTTTACGTATTTACTTACGTAAGTTGGAGGGGAGGAGGGGGTTCGGGGTTCGGGAGAAATGTGCAAAGGTAACTATTGTTTCGGGGTCATCTTGACAAAAGAAAACGAAAATGTTTTATGCTCCAAGACGATCGGAATCGAAATGGCAGAGTTATTGCCCCCCAAATTGACAATTTGGTCGTTTTTGCACACATTTACCCCTTTGAGGGCTAATAACTTTGCCATTTCGACTCTGATCGACCTTGAGCATAAGACATTTCCGTTTTGATTTCGGTAAAGGAATCCAAATCTTGTATTTTACTTTTAATTTTGTAACTTCCAAAAAATCCTAATTTTCAATTTTTATATTTTAACGAAATGTAATGGTCTTTACTTGTAGAATGATTGGAAGTCACCTAAACATTCAATAGGACATGAAAAAATGATTATTAAACACATAACCTATTTTCACAATAGCCATGAACTTGCAATGGACCGAACCACATTATAGCCAATATCGCAAACTCAGGTAAGATAGGCCCATCGAAATCAGAACAAGGTACATCATTTCCTTAAATTTACTAGCTTTGTCTGGAGTCTCATTATGTTAAATGATATCCAATAAAAAGGTGGGAGCATTAAAATTAAACTGTACAATACGATACATTATCTATAGAACTTTTAATTCAATTTACTTCAGTGACTCGTGATCCTTCAAATGCCTCGGAGAGATCTGATAAAAATGAATGAAAGAGTGACAAGTTATACTTGTCGTAGAAGAGAAGTTCAAATGTATTTTGAAATGAAATGAAATATTAGGGTAGTTAATTTCACTTCAACCAGAGTCAATCTAGTAGAATTTCACCTTCACAAATAAATGGAATTGAATGAAATGGGAGCATCATGCATCATATGGCATTACAGAAAAAGGTAAATTAAGAAGGGGGAGGGCAGTGGGGATAGGAAGGGACAGTAGCAGGAATGCATCAATTTAAGCCCCCCCCCCTGTATCTCTCCACCCACTGTTTCAGTTATGTGCTTACCAAAACAAATCACGGTAGGTTGCCCAAATGAACACAGAGGGATCTTGAGACAAATTCCTTATCTCTTGAAGGCTCACTGTAGAGGCGGACTACTTGAAAGCGACCCCCCCCCCCCAATCTCTTACATCCAAGGAGCAGAATAGGTTGCCTACCTACTAGGCGGACCCTCATTCGTTATAGTTTTGTTCCATATGTTTTACGTCTTCTGTTATTTTAATGCACTTCGCTCAGCTACCCCGTGCAATGTTAACGCACGGGGCCCTACGTACCATTGTCGTACGGGGTGGGTGGGGAGTGGGGGAGACGACTTGAACAGGTCCAACCGTGGCCCCGTTCCTAACGGATTGATTTCGTTTCAAACACACCCCTTCAGGCACTTGGACCCCCGCCACCGCCGCGCGGGACGGCCATCCTCAACTTTTGTCATATCCCACGCCACTGCTGCTGGCCTCAGCGGATTTCTGGCAAACGAAGAGAGAAAAGGAGGCGCGCAAAGAGAAGGCGACGTCCATATGGGGACCTGTCAGGAATCGGAAATGGGAGGCGCCTGGCGCGCCAGAGAGAGAGAGAGAGAGAGAGAGAGAGAGAGAGAGAGAGAGAGAGAGAGAGAGAGAGA
>NW_026269082.1:11173-14572 GCF_000697945.3 Frankliniella occidentalis | reverse complement strand
CCCCGCCCCTCCGCGTCCACCCCTCTGAATTTAAAGTGCGCGCCCGGGATGAAAGGAGTCGGCGTCGCGGCAGCCAAAATTAAAATTGTTTGGCACGGGGGCGGTGGCATTCTGCTGCACCACCGCCGGAGCTGGGGCTGCGTTCGAGAGCGGCGCACCGCGCACTACTGGCAGCTCCGCGGGCCGGGGGCGCGGCGCCCGCCTCGAACGCAGCTCGCCTGAGGCCTCCATCAGGAGGCAGGAGCAGCCCGAGGGGTTCTGAACCGTCGGTCTGATTTGAAAGAACACTGATCCCGCCGCTTAGTGGGGCATGCGAACACCACCCCGCCCGTATCTGCGGGGCGGGGCGGGAGTTGGAATCAGTATTCCTGTGAGGGGCCCGCCTATGGGCCTCCGCCCGGCGGACACACCATCAAGTCCAACGGCGAGGCCGGGGCCGGGGTAGGTAGGTACGCACTGAGCCGCAGGGCGTGGCGCGGCGCGGCCAGGAACGCGAATTAGGCCTACGGGGCGTTCGCAGTGCCAAGCTGTTTAATTGTTATTGCCCGGGAGAGACGGCGGAGGGGCGCCGGGCAAGAACCGTCGTTATTTGGGGTGGAAGTGGCGGCGGCGGTGGCTCCCGGCGCGACGAGCAGCCCGTCTGCTTATCAGGGGCAGCGGAATGTGAACGGCCTCGCCCCGCCGCGCGCCCCGCCCCAGCGCAGCCGGGCGCGGCTCAAACCAGAGCGAAATTGTGTGGTCGCGACGCGACTGGGGTGGGCCCGGTGCCCGCGGGGAACCGTAGCCGCGGGGCGCGGGGGTAAGAAACACGGCCGCCGGGGCCTTATTGTCCGGCCTGCCCGCCGCCGCCCTGCATGGCGTCACGCCGCCACGCGCGACCCGTAAGCACGTGACCAAGCCCGTCGTCAACTATTCCGCATAAAATACCGTTAAACTCGGCCTACACGACGACGCTGGAGCGGGAATAAAATGCCCTCACTATTTTAAGGGAGTGTGATTACGAAAATTCGCCCCTAAGGCGCCATGGCTCCTGCGAACCCCAGTGAGTTTGAGTTAGAAGCGCATTTACGAAACACACACGTTATGCTGTCTATGGAGGAATTAAAGCCTATACAGTAGTACTTTTCCCCTTGATTTGAGGCAAGTTCTATGAATGTCTTTGAAATGAATGAAGTGATATGTCAATAACTTTATTTATTCTTAAGAAAACCACTAAACTCATTCAGAAATACAATTCAAAAGAACACCTACTACAATGGCCGTAGATCAACTTAAAATTTCTAAAATTGCCATGTATCTTACGCCCGATCACCTTCATTACAAATTAGAACGTTGGGTTTATTTTTGCCGCGGTCTCAGCTTCATTCTCATGTGTGATGTTTAGTCAACCAGCCGAGGAATAGTGGTCCATTCACCGGCTTTCCTTACTTTGTTTCCCCACACCTCTCGGTGGCAGCCCTTCTTACACCAGTCGCAAAGCTTACAGAAGTAGGCTAACCGCACTTTTAGCTCCAGCGAAGGGTTCTTGGACAAGACGGTCACCACCAAGTCCGAGTGCAAACAGTGGTGGGCACATCTTGGATCTTTCAGTTCTCCGTGGTACAGCTCCAGGGTCCGCAGGGCCGGGTTCGTCTCGGGCGTGATGGCCAGCAGCACCTCGCGAGATGTCATGCCCACCGTCAGCTTCTTCAAGGCCGGCATCAGTGGCAGGGCCCTGCTTAACGGCAGCATCTGGCGCACTGGCATGTCTGGGTAACAATAGCCATAGCCTTGGACCTCCAACGACTCGACAGAGGACGGTCCGGAGGACACTAGGGCCAGGACCAGGTCGTCGCCGACGACGTCGCCACCACCCTCGACGTAGTACTTCAGGCTGACCGCGCGCAGCTGCTTCGTGCGGTGCAGGAACTCCGCGGCCGCCGGCACGGCAGGTTGCCCTTTAGGCCCCACCAACAGGCACACCTCCCGCAGCGACTCGCAAGCTGCCACGGCCTCCAGTCCCGCGATGAGGGGGCACCCGAGGAGCGAACGGAGGTTCGGCATGCCTGCGAGCAGGGAGGCCAGCTTCGTAGGCGAAGAGAGGGTCGGTGCCACCGTTTGCGAGCCGAATGGGAACAGTTCATAGTAGAAATTTACGGCCTCGATGGTAGGGGCGTGGGCGGCCATCACGAACTCGCAGAACGGGATCAACTCTGGCCTGAGGTGGCTCTGGAACACCTTCACAGACGCGCACGGCGGCTGTGGGCGCAAGTGCGGCGCGGGGCGCACGGCGCCCGCCTCGTCCAGGATGTTGACCGTAAGCGCCTCCAGGCCGGAGGTGTACGCCGCCGTCCACAGAAGTGTGAAGTAAGCGTCACCCTCCTTCCTGTCCGGATGGAACTTGACAGTGAGCTCCCTCAGCCGGCCGAGCGCCTCCTGGTTCCTGATGATCATCGCGGCGTGCAGCAAACGATCACGGGGGGCGTTTCTACCCACATGCAGACTCAGCGATGAGACGGCGCACCTCGTAGCGCTGTAAAGCTGCAGTTCTTTATCGCGGCACGGGAAGTCAATGATCAAAGTTCCCAGACACGGCGCGAAACGCAGCACACGCCCGTAAGAGGACTTGTCGCAGTCTACGGTTTGGCGTCGCCACACGTGCGGGTGCAGCGCCAGCTCACCGATCCTCTTGCACACGAGGCGGCAGGCGAGCAGGTCCGGCACGCCCAGGTAGCTCATCACCTCCAGCAGCACGTCGTCCGGCAGCTCCTCCATGACCTGCAAGGATGCGACAGGTGGTATACAGTAGTGTTTCGGGGAAATAGCGGGGACCAGGACGCTGGGGCAGCCAAAGCGTGCGTCCTACCCTGCGAAACCTACCTCGTATGGAGAGGAGATACTCGGCCTGGACCACGACTTCGCCTGACTATGCTGGGGCGTATACCGCTTGACGTCACGACGGCTATGTCCCAGCCCGAGGGTGGACGCACGACGACGACGACGACGACGACTGAGTCTGGCAGGAGGAGACGCGTCACGCGTGTCTCGCGGCTGGCTCGACGACTGACTGGAACTGAGCTGGTCTGCACTCGAGCTCAGTCGAGCTCGATGCTCTGGGACCGGCGCCGGGATGAGCCGAGCAGCTCGATTGCTGATGGCTGGCCGCTGGCCCTGGCCGGCGGATGTGCCCTGCCTTGCCTCGCGCTGGATTTTCCACGGATGCGGCGTCGGGCGTTGGTCGGACGGCTGGGCCTGCCCCCGGCTAACCCGAGCCGGGGCGGCCGGGGCTCTCCCAGGAGGAGGGCCTGTCCTCTGCCCCTCTCTTCGTTTCGGGGTACTACTGAACATCGGTGTGCCCTTTGCCTGTTTCAGAGATTTATATAGGGGTGGGTCGTTAGAGCCCGGGGGCGCCGACGATTG
>NW_026269082.1:8859-10978 GCF_000697945.3 Frankliniella occidentalis | reverse complement strand
ATAATATAGCTTAATAGCTAAGATACATTTTGAATAATAAGTTTAGCGCTCAGATAATAACTGCATCCATTAATCTATAGTAAACTCATAGTTCTTGTCAATACAATAATACAATTACTCCAATACGGTACATGGACCTTGCTGAAATTTTTAAACGTGACAATATCATCTGTAACGGTTGGATATCAGGGGGGTGGGGGGTCGATGCCCCCTCTTTTCCCCCTAAGGTCAGGCTGACTTCAAATCACCCCTGCATGTTCTGTTCTGTTGTTATTAAAATCAGAACGGCCTATTGAATAATCAACAAAGAGTTATAATTTAAGTCAATAAGACGAAACACATTGAAAAAAAAATCGAGGTCGAATGCAGCTATGCACCTAAACGACCACATTTAACCCTTCTACACTTACTTTAGACGAGGAATAGTGATCATACGAGGCCAGGGCCTGACTTGTTGTTCCAGTTTCCACACCTCTCGGTGGCACTCGAGTTTACACCAGTCGCACAGCAACTTTCCTGAGCACCTGTAAGTTGCATGAACGCCTAGCTCTAGCAAAGGGTTCTTGGACAAAACGGTCACCACCGAGTCCCAGTGCAAGTAACGGTGGGCACATCCCTCACTTTCCAGTTCTCCCTGGTACAGCTCCAAGGTCCGCAGGGCCGGGTTCGCCTCGGGCGTGATGGCCAGCAGCACCTCACGCGATGTCATGGGCAGCGTCAGCCACTTCACGGCCGGCATCCGTGGCAGGGCCCTGCTGAGCGCCTGCACCTGGGGCATTGCTTTCTCGAGGTATAGTTCTGTAAACTGAATATGTAACGATTCCACGGAGGAGCCTAGGGCCAGGACCAGATCGACGCCGACGTCGCCGATGTCGGCGTTGTACTTCAGGGTGACATGGCGCAGCTCCTTGGTACGGCGCAGGAACTCCGCGCCCGCCGGCACAAGAGGTCGGCTTCCGACCCCCACGCAGATAGACACAGTCCGTAGCGACTTGCACGCCGCCAAAGCCTCCATTTCCGGGATGAGGGGACAGTCTTCCAGCAAGCGGAGATGTGGCATTCCTGCGAGCAGGGAAGCCATCGAGGTGGCCGAAGGGAGAGCCGGTGTAAAGAAGTCGACGCAGCTGTGGAAATTTACCTTCTCCAAGGTGGGGGCGTGGGCGGCCAACATGAATTCACAGAAGGGGACCGCCTCTTCTGAGATGGTAAAGTGAATGCTCTTGAGTGTCGGGCGAGGCACGTTTCTGACCAAATAGGGCGCGGGGATCATGTCGCAAATATCGCCGGATGTGTAGACAACGAGCGTGCGCAGCCCGGAGGTGTACGCCAGCGCCCAGAGAAGCGGGTAAGTGAGGGCGGCGCCGCCCCGTTCCGGATAAAAATCCACCTCTAGCTCCTGGAGGCGGCCGAGCGACTCTTGATTACGGATGATCAGCGCAGCGGCGTACGCCATACCAGCGCTGCCCATTGGACCCAAACACAACTTGAGTTCAGACACGGCGCACATCGTCGCGGTGTACAGATGCAGTTGACGCGACGAGCACGGCAGCTGAATGGAAAGATATTCCAGGCGCGGCGCGAACCGCAGCACAGTGCTGTCCTCATCCCGCGACGAACCGAAGACAAAATAACGACGTCGCCATACGTCGGGGTGCAGGACCAGGTCGCCGATCCTCTTGCACACGAGGCGGCAGGCGAGGAGGTCCGGCACGTCCAGGTAGCTCATCACCATCAGCAGCACATCATCCAGCAGCTCCTCCATGACCTGCAAGGATACGGTCAGGGGTAATTACAGTACAGCGGGAGCAGAGCGCTGGGCCAGCCCAAGCGTGCCTCCTGGTGGTCTAGAACCCAACCTACCTTGTATGAAGAGAAGATACTCTTGACCAGCACCACGACTTCGCCTGGCGATGCTGGGGGAAGACCGCTTGACGTCCCGACGGCTGCCCCGGGGTGAGGGTGGAGAGACGCGTTACGCCTGCAACGCGACTGGTCGGCGCGGGTTCTGGACTGGTCTGCCTGCCGCCGCACGCCGCACTACGCACTACGCACGGGGATGCTCCGGGATCCCGCGGGCGCGGGGCCGAAGGGTCTGGAATGCCCCCAAGGCGACCGGCGG
>NW_026269082.1:0-5488 GCF_000697945.3 Frankliniella occidentalis | reverse complement strand
CCCCTCTTTACCTGCGCAGAGCGCACTGATGTTCTTCCTTGTTTACTGAGGGTTGGGTTTCCGTGCGCGCGCGGGAAATCCAAGAAAAGCAGAAAGATTCCCAAGCGCTTGCAGGTCAAGAACCATCTTGTGCGGCAGCCTCGGAGCTGTCGAGGGGCTTAGCTTGCTCATCTGATATAGGAATAACCGCACAGGGTGCTATGTAGTTTCCAAACAGCACATGTTCGCCCCCCCCCCCTCTTCCCCAAATCCCCCTTCCCTTTTCTTCCCCGTTCAATTTGATAGTCTTAACTGCTAACATTACAACACGTGTAACTTTGTTTCTCCCACCTTGTCTCTACCGTTTCGCGGCATTTGTTGGATATTGTTTAACTGGTCGATAAGTTTGAAGGTGAGTAGAAATGAAAATCACATTGACACGATGCACCACACTATAATTCACTTCCTAATAAACGACAGGAATACACAACACAAATAAGGCACTTGAGATGCGTGGCAGACCGACACTATAAACCCGTAACCAAAAGAAAAAATATATGACATCTTATTAACTTCCTCCCTAACAAGATGCGAAACACAGCAACAAAAAAACAGGTGCTTGTGGGGCACGAAAATATGGACGAGTGGGTGCAAAGTATACATGCATCGAGACCCTACTCAAAAATATCCATAAGTACAACATCTCTTCAACAATAGAGGTAACATTATTAGGCAGGATTCTCTCGAATTAGGACCCACGAGCACTTCCAACCGCCAGGTTCATCGTCGTGGTGCTCTGGGGAAGGACATTCCTCCAGGTCGTGCGAGGTGAGGCCGAGTGTCTGCCCCCAGACCACTTCTTCTTGGTGACAGCCCTGCGTGCACGCCACACAGTCGTCGTCCCCGCACTGGAAGCTCTCCCAGGCCAGGATGTGGAGCGAGGGGTTGCGCAGGACAGCCGCAGTGACTCTCTCCTCGTGCATCCACTGGTGCGTGCACTCCGCCAGGAGGTTAGAATCTTCAGAGTTGGAATGGAGCACCAGCACCCGCAGGCCGGGGGCCGTGTCGGGCGTGATCCTCGGCAGCAGCACCTCGTCGTCGAGGGACATGTGCACGCTGAGCACGCGCAGGGCCGCGAGCGAGGGCAGCGCTCTAAGCAGAGGCCACACCTGGGGTGGCGCGTTCAGGGACAGCCACTCCACCTGGGACCGGCGCCGGGACGAGCCCAGGGCATCGATGAGCTTCACGCCGACCTCGGAGGCCCGGTCTTCGTTTCCGTTCGTATACGAGTAGTCCAGGCTCACGGTGCGCAGCTGGCTGGCTCCGCGAAGCGTCTCGGCAGCCCCCTCGATGGCACGCCGCTCGAACGTGTGCACGATGAGACGCAAGACCTTGAGGGTCTCGCTCGTCGCCAGCGACTCCAGCCCGGGGACCAACCCGCACCTGAGTTCTTGGAGATTGGGCATGGCGCCCAGCAGGCGAGCCGTCGTCGTGTCGACTGTGCCCCCTGCGTAGGCCCGGTATTTGTGGCTAGGCACGCCAAGGTCGATGGTCTCTAGGGTGGCAGCATGCCCGGCGAGCACGGTAGTCACAAAGGACTCCGAGTTCTGGGTGAGTATACACTGAAAGCGCTTCAACGACGATCTTGTCGGCCCCTGCAGGACGGGTTGGTTGGCGAAGGGCGCTAGGCCGAGCAGTTCAAGCGACTCCAGGTCGGAGTTCGCCGCCAGTGTCCTCAGCAGCACGTCGCCGTCGGCCAGCTGACGGGAACAGCGCAGATGAAGGCGCTTGAGTCGCCCCAGTGCCTCCTGGACGCGGACCACCAGAGCGAGCTCGGCAGAGGTGACGACCGGCTGGTGCAACTCGTTTGCTGCGAAACTGATATGCAGATGCAATTCTTCTACAGCGCACTTGGTCGTTGTCAACGACAAGGTGTCGCCGAGAATGAACAATTCCTTTAGGCACGGAGCCAGGTGCAGCAACGCGTTCGCATTGGCTCTGTATCCATTGCACAGGATCCGGTGCCGCCACACATCCCGGTCGGCGACGAGACGCAGGAGCCTCTTGCACACGACGCGGCAGTTGAGGAGGTCGGCCACGTCCAAGTGCGCCAGCACCATCACCAGGAGGATGTCCGGTACATTAGCAATGTCGTTCTCCAGGGCCACATCGAAACGACGTCGTTTCGGCGTCGTATCCATTTCTTCGTCGACATGACGTTTCGGTGTTGCCATTGCTGGAAACACAGTGGTAGACATACATTAATGGAGTATGAGAAGTAACATGTGATGATGGGTACTCCTTAGATCTTTGGTTTCCTATTTAATATACTTTGGATTAAATTTTACGGGAAATATGTTGGACAATGATAAGGTACTCGAGCTGGACATAATATTATGGTAAAACAATAAAATAGAAAGGTAAACAATATTAACGCGTTGCATTACTGGGAAAGACACCTTACGCAATGTCCCTGGGACTCAACATGCTAACAACAAATCAAAATTTAGTTTCAATATATTATCTTTTTAACCAGCTTATTTTGCTTTTTACTACAATTTAAAGAAAGGCAGTTTTTCCTGATTTTTTAGAAGAATTTTTCACGTACTTGATGACAAACCATTCAGAACCCGTCATGACATTCAGCATTTCAATTTTAAGACACACACACTATGTTCTGATACATTCCCACTGGATTTCCTTATAACAAAATGAACATCAACAACTCAAAAGAGCACTGCAACCAAATCTCAAATATTTTTGTCTAACAGCGCAACCTTTACTTTTCTTGACATTAGGGCAACCTTCACCTTTCTTGACATTAGAAGCTATTTGGGAATTTTCCGGAACAAATTGGTTCATTTTTTTCCTCCTCCCATCATATTCATTTGTGAATTTGATCTACATAATAGAGAAATATCTATGTTTTTAAAAAGGTTGGGATTAGGAGGGGAGAGGAGGAGAGCAGTGGTTACTGAGGTTAGTGTGGTTTACTGAGCAGAAAGGCAGGAAAAACAATGGATTTTTTAAAGGGTCGTACACATGTGGCTTTGATGACCCCTAAATTATCTGGCAATGCAATCTGGTGCTATGTAGAAAACATACATGTACGTATCTGACCTAACCTCCGAGCTGTCGCCGATCTTGCTCATCTATCTTACGCTTTTAAGCGAAACTAAAAATTAAATAAAAATTAAATGAAACGCAGCTTCCTGGCGGCTTTCTTAAGCATCTCCAATCTTGCCCAGCCCACCTTACCTTTCCGGCTTTTCTGAGCTCTGAATGAGAGTCTGAAGACCACTCTCGTTCTCGTTGCAGCTGATGGCCGATGTCAGCTGCTGTGGCTGCTGGCAGGGTGCGGTTGCGTGCAATAGGTTGCCTATATAGGCTGGGCCGCGGTGCCGCCGGGAAGCGGGAAGTGAGGTGAAGAGGGCGCGTACGAAGGATGTAATGTAAAAGAAAAGAAGTGTATTTCTGGAAGCACAATGATTTATTGATTTGTTTATATTTAAATTTATAACGAAATGAGCAAACAACGCTAATAACATTTAGAATTATATAATAACTTAAAACTCACAATTACGAAAACAAAGCATTTTCTTATCGTATCTGGATCTCAGAGCCTGGCCGTTCAGAGCCTGGCCATTTAGGGTTTTCAGCGTGAGCCTCTGGAGAAGGGCACTTGTCCAAATCATGCGAGAAAAGACCAAGACTACTCTCCCACCCCCTTTCCGTCTCGATCTCTGGGTGGCATCCCTCCGTACACTCGATACAGCAGTCCCTCTTGCAGGCGAAGCAGTACTCGAACACGATGTGCAGCGACGGGTTCAGCGTGAGAACAGTCTCGATCTCGTTGCTGTGCACACTTGCGTGGGCACATTCCCGTTCCTCGTCCATAATGTCCGCGTACAGCTCCAGCTCGAGCAGCCGCAGGGCCGGCGCGGTAGTGGGGGTGATGGCCAGCAGTAGGTCGGGGTCCCTCAGGGTGTCGCAGCCGGTCAGGGTCAGCTGCTTCAGGGCGGACAGCGAGGGCAGCGCCCGGGCCAGCGGCTGCAGAGGCGGGCACGGGCAGCCGTCGAGGTGCAGCCACGTCACGAGCGACCGCCCGGATGAGGACAGCGCCCCCATCAGCTCGGCGCAGAAGTCGATCTCTCTGTAGTCATCGTAGGGGAGGAATGTCAGGAAGAGCGTGCGCAGTTGATCTGCGCGGCGCAGCAGCCTCGACGCCTCGCCGACGACGTCCTGCTCTTCGGGGTACATGGAGAGGCTCAAGAAGTCGAGCGTCTTGCAGGCCGCCACGGCCTCCAGCCCGGGGAGCACGACGCACCTCAGTTTCTGGAGTCTCGGCATGCCGGCCAACAGGCGCGCCGTCGAGTCCGACTCCCACTCGTGGTAGCGCCCGTACCTCCCGGAGTGCACCGGGCTCATGTCGACGTCCTCTAGGCTGCTGGCGTGGGCGCCAAGCACGGTGTCCACGAAGGGCGCCGAGTTGCGGGTGAGCTCGCACTTGAACACACGCAGGGACGGCCTCGCGCTCCCGTCCACGACGGGGCACACTGTCTTGGGTGTGTAGTCGGTGAAGGTGAGAGACTCCAGGTCGCAACACTGCGCCAGCGTCCTCATCAGGGTGTCGGCCTCGGACAGCGGGGAGCGGAACACAATCTCCACGTCGCGAAGGCGCCCGAGCGCCTCCTGGTTGCGGATCATCAGAGCGCTCTGCAACTCCCCGGCCCAGCACCTATCTGTTTCCAGCAACGCCAGTCTCCTCACGGCGCACCTGGTCGAGAGCAAAGTCTTGCAGGCGGCCGGGTCGTGACGCGTGACGCGCACATAGCCCGCGCACGGGGCCAGCCGCAGCAGCGCGCTGGCGTGCTTGAAGTTGGTGCTGAAACGTCGGTGGCGCCACACCTCGCGGTGAAGCGCGAGGTCGCCCAGCCTCCTGCACACGAGGCGGCAGGCGAGGAGGTCCGCATGGTTCACACGCTGCAGCACCATCACCAGCACGTCGTCCGGCAACTGCACCAGGCACTCCATGGACTCGGACATCGGGGCGCGCACGCTTTGAGTTGAGCAGCACGGGAATCTCCACGCTCGGCACACCAGCTCTGGACGCACACTCAGCACTGACTACGCGACGCGTCCTGCGACCTGCGACAGCGAAGGGGCGCTAGCCGCTACTGATCAGTAGGTAAGTACAGCGCGGACCTCGGCCTCGGCAAGACACTGCGACTCTCCAGCGGTCTAGGTAGAAGCAAAGCTGGTTACCTTTCCTCCGCCAACCCGGCCGGGCAAGGCCCACCCTCCTGGCGGCATCCTCGGTACAGGTAGATGTCCCCACTCCCACTCCGTGCTCCCCCACGCCACTGCCCGGGAAGTCCCACCCCGTCAAACGAAACACCGCGCACTTAGCCGAGCCACTGATACCCTCGAAAGTTGCCAACCTAAACCTCCCCCACCCTCCTGAGTCAGGCCCTGATATGCTAAGCCCCGGTCCGCGGGCTCCCCTCCC
>NW_026269081.1:1573-2651 GCF_000697945.3 Frankliniella occidentalis | reverse complement strand
CCGGTCCGGCGGTGATAAGGGCGATGTGTGGACGCCCGTCCTGTTTGTGTGACTGTAGGCCCCGCCCCGCACCGCCCTGCAGGCCGCAGGCGGGGGAGTCGAGGGCGAGGTGGTTGTGGCTACGGTGGGGAAGGAACCTGACCGCGGGGTGGGTGTGTCGCCCTGGTGGTGTGCGAGCGCTGCCTGTCGCCGACTCCACGGCAGAGGCTCTCCTTCATGATCCAAGCCAGATCCCGTGAACCTAATAGGCGCCAATATAATTGACGCCCTCGCCTGGGACTCACCTGCCCTTGCGATGTGCTCCTCTCCGTTTCTGCTCTAAGAGGTTCACTGGAGACACCAACTTGATCTCCCCAAACCGCGTCCAGAGTTTATATTGAGACTCGGGGCTTTACAGTTTAGAGCGGAGCTCAAGAGTGGTCGCGCGGCGGGCACTGCCGCCGGGTGCGCCACCGCCCGCTCACTGGAGGTGTGCGTTGGGTTGCCTACCCGGGAGCAGTCCGGCGCGACCGGTCTGGTGCCTTTGTCGCGTGGAAGCAAAGTGTGAGTGTGGTCATCTACCCAGCCCACCTAGGCTGCTGCGGCAGTGATAGTGTCAGCAGTTGAACACTGCTCGAATCCGGCGTTGATCGAGCAGTTTGCGCACAATTGAAAGTGTTTAAATTTACAGTCCAATACAGTGCAGCACCTCTACTGTGGGTTACAATAATGTATCTGAACTCAGTTATGCACCTAGAAGTCCGGAGCTAGTAACTATTATTTTACTAAGACATTTGGAGTGCAGATTTTGCGTCCTCTATCGATATTAGCTGCAGTGGGAAGCGAGGGGTGTATCCAGCAGTTGTCCCTGTCCCTGGAGACCGTGCGACTTACAGGTCACACTACTGCTGGGCACCTTACGAACTAAGATGTACTCCTTGCATGGCTCATATCTTATATCACGAAGGTGTATAAATTTCAGTCCGAGTACACTTACATTTATACTTGCCCCATAAAGGCACCGTTCGTTTCCTTTCGTTTTCCCATTGATTGAGTGATCTAGAACCGTACCATATGTGATGACTCTAGACAGTCGTTC
>NW_026269081.1:1087-1523 GCF_000697945.3 Frankliniella occidentalis | reverse complement strand
GTGCATGGCATGCACACGTCAGGTGCAGTGTGCATGGCATGCACACGTTTCCACTATTTGCTTTCAGATCGATAACTTTGAAAAGTAGATGACATATTCAGTTTCCTCGTGGAAATAGCTTTCAAACGAGCTACCATGTGATAGGGTTCAAATTGACCTCTACCAAATTCTGTGATATTTTGGTAACGTTAACCAAGGTATGGTAGAGGTCGATTTGGATGCCATGCACACTGCATATGCAGTGTGCAATGCACACTGTTGAGTTAACAGTGTGGAGTACACCTTTTGGAGTACACCTTTTTGGAGCGCACCTTTTTGTAGTGCACCCTTTTGGAGTGCACCTTTTTGGAGTGCACCTTTTTGGAGTGCACCTTTTTGGAGTGCACCTTTTTGGAGTGCACCTTTTTGGAGTGCACCTTTTTGGAGTGCACCTTTT
>NW_026269081.1:0-697 GCF_000697945.3 Frankliniella occidentalis | reverse complement strand
GTCCTTGTCCCTGGAAACCGTGCGACTTACAGGTCGCACTACTGCTGGGCCCCTTACGAACTAAGATCTACTCCTTGCATGGCTCATATCTTATATCATTACGAAGGTGTATAAATTTCAGTACGAGTACACTTACATTTTTTCTTGCCCCATAAAGGCACCGTTCGTTTCCTTTCGTTTTCCCATTGATTGAGTGATCTAGAACCGTACCATATGTGATGACTCTAGACAGTCGTTCCATTGGAGCAAACGTTTGTAATTGAAGTAAAGCGATGTCCACAATCAACAATCTTAAAATTTTGAGGGGACCCTCGAGTACACCTCCTGGAGTACACCTCCTTGAGAACACCTAGAGTACACCTCCTGGTACACCTTCTGAATTACACCTTCTGAAGAAAACCTTCTGAAGTACTCCAAGGTACACCTTTTTGGAGTACACCTTTTTGGAGTACACCTTTTTGGAGTACACCTTTTTGGAGTACACCTTTTTGGAGTGCACCTTTTTGGAGTGCACCTTTTTGGAGTGCACCTTTTTGGAGTGCACCTTTTTGGAGTGCACCTTTTTGGAGTGCACCTCTTGGAGTACACCTCTTGGACCAGCACCAGCACTAGTAAAAATAGTTGTCACCTGTCACCTCATGATATTTAGATTTAAAACAACTCACTTTAAATTGAAGCTTTAGAAATGTTTTAATTT
>NW_026269080.1:9341-10752 GCF_000697945.3 Frankliniella occidentalis | reverse complement strand
CCTTATCCGTAACTGCTCATCTTTATTTTGAATTTGATTCAAGCACACCAAAAGGGGTCCAATCGCCCACTATGTGCGCGCGGCCGCGCGGACGACAAAGGTGCGAACAGCCCTAAATCCACCCCAACTGGGGCATTATTTGGTGTGAACGTTTCCAACAGCAGCGGCCCCATTTCCTTACGTAAGCGAGGCGCGAGGCAGAGCAGGAGGGGCCGGGGCGGCCAGCCCGAACACCATAATCTGTGAGCAGCCAGCAGCGCGCGCTCGGTTTGGTATTCCCTTGCAAGAGAGGGGCGGCGGAGAGCCGGCGCAGCACATTCACGCCTCGTGGGTATAAGAGGCAGCAGCAGCAGCAGGTTACCCGGCCGCTATCTGGATCCGCACCTCGTGAGCTGGCATTCCCTCGGGGAGGAAGGGGGAGAGGGGGAGACCACAGCGGCCGGGGACGGCGAGGACGACGACGACGACATTCCCTGCTTCGCGTCCTGCGGCGGACAACTATTCTCGCCGGTGTTCCGCACGCGTTCCGACCGGCGTTCCGAACGTCACACGCACGTGCTAGACCCGTGGCGCGGGCAGCGCCGGGCCGGCCGGCCGGCTCTAGGCGGCGGCCGCGGCGGCAACGACCTGCGCACGGCCCGCTCGGCCCACACGGCAAGGGAAGACCGCCCCCTCTCCTCCGCCCCGCCCCGCCCCGCCGCGGACCAACCGGCCCGCCCGCGGTGTATTAGTGGGGCTGTGCGAGCCCGCCGCGGTCCCGTGCAGGACACTCGCACGACCAACAAAAAATAAAATAGGAGAGCACAAACGACTTGTGATTAAGGCAAAACTTCCCAAGGGAATACGCATGCGTCACGAGGCTACATGACGGCAGTACTTGTGCGAATTTGTGATTTTACACGACCCTCGCCACTTCAACGCGCACCACCATCAGCAGCCCGCGCGCCGCGCCAGGCCACCGCCGCCCAGCTTATCAAACGCCCCCTTTCTTTCACAACAGATCAGAGACGCGCCAGGGCAGCAGGCGACTTTGGCGCGAACCTCGGCGGCGGCCACGGCGCCGCACCACCACCACTATTTCCTCTCCGCCCACCCCGTCCCGTCCTCGTCCGCAGAAGCGCGCAGCAGCCGGTTCGAAAACCGCCAACCCGCCAGCACCACGTCAGCAGTGCGAAACATCAGCTCAGCCGCCACTCCTTCCAAGTCTGCCCCGTTTGCCCTGCGCTGCTGTTGCTGCTGCTAGACGCGAGCGCGCGCAGAAGGAGAGCGTGCCGAGGGTCATTTAGGAGGGCAAAACGGCCGCCGAGACCGCCACACCCTTAGAGAGTCGAAGAGACACGGAGAAAGAGAGGGGGTCGTGTGGGAGTCTGTCCCAAGGAAAGGGGTGCGGTTACCCCCCCCCCCCCCCCCC
>NW_026269080.1:7226-8785 GCF_000697945.3 Frankliniella occidentalis | reverse complement strand
GGGGGGGGGTGAGGGGAACTTCGGGGTACCGCAGCGCATAGCAGCAGGCGACGCCACATCAAGAGGGTTTGCGTCGTCCCGCCTAGCGAAGCGCGGCCTCACCACAGTTCAACTGCAGACATCATTTCCCGCCTCTCCCCCGTGCCAGAAAAACAACCACCCCCACGACATGGCAGCAGTCCACACCGGACACTGTACGATCCGCGCCAGGCACGTCCGACCTGCAATCCAGAGACCAGCGCGGCAAGTCCAACGTCGGTAAAAAGGGGACGGGAAAAATAAAAACGACAAAAAAGAGACCGAACCAAAAGTATCTCGCTCGGAGAGTGGCAGAGAGAGAGCAACGTCAGAGTCCTGGGAGGACCGCGACGCCGCGGTCGCACCGCGTGCACCTCCTTGGGCACGCCTCTGGCACGGCCCGCCACGCCAGCGCGGGTCCCGACTGCCATACACGTCGGCCCATTCGGTTTAAATGGAATGATTGTGGGTGAGGGGCAGGGAGAGGGTAACCGCGAGAGTGTATCGTGCCGGGGCGGCAGCGGCGAGGGAAGTCCGTGGGAACTCGCTCGGCCCCTCGCGACGGCAGCGCGGCGTGGCGGAGGCGTTCCGCTAGCCGACAAGCCAACCGAACACATTTTCCTCGCCATTAGATAACGGCGGGAGCGCGCAAAAAAACAAACACGTACGTTTTCCAACAGCAACGACAAAAAACGCATCCGCATGCTATTTTCAACCGTATATGCAATGCTTTTGAGAACACGCTGCGCTCGGCAATTTGACAGATTGATGCACCTCCTCCCCGGCCGACGGCCTTGCCCCCCCCCCTCCTCCCGGTGCATCGCAATCGGCAGCAGTGTGAGCCTGAGTCAACCTCCAACCGGTTCCTGAACCAGCCGTGTCCCCTCTCCCGGGGGCAAAACCCTAAACCACAATCATGTCGCGAGCCTTACGCTAAACGGCGCGAATCGCGCTTGGAAGGCTTGGAAAGGGTAGAGCGCCTCGGCCCTTGTCGTCGGCGGTGCGCTCGCGCGGCCCACGAAGCCAGTCCGCGGCGCAAAAGGGCTGCGCTGCAGGCAGGCCCAGGGCAGGCCGGCCGGCCATGTCCAGGCGTCATCACGAAAGAAAACGAAAGCGACGGCAGGGGCGAAGGGGGGGAGGGGGGGAGGCGGCCGGCCACTCACTGCAGTGCCCCCGCCGCGCCCCTCCCGCTGCACTCACTCCGCGGCCCAAGGGACGACCGACACGACCGGTTCTCAATGATAGCGCATCCACCTGCTCGGCCCAGCCCCGCGGGCGCCTCCGGGCCGAGCGGGCCGTCGTCACCGTCGACGCCAACATGGTCCTCAGAGCCAACAGCATTCTATATGGACTTCCCTCGCGGCGGGCGCGCGGCGCGAGCTGGCGCCACACCCTGGAGCCGCCGCCGCTGCTGGCGCGGGATGGGACGAAGAAGGAGCAGGGGGTAGTAGAAGCAGCAGGGGGTTGCCATCGATCTGACACGGAGACATGTCCTGTGCCCGCAGCCGGGCGCAGAGCCCCCCCGTGACCTTCCCACCCCC
>NW_026269080.1:0-4096 GCF_000697945.3 Frankliniella occidentalis | reverse complement strand
GGGGGAGGGAGAGCACGTCCCTCGGACGCCCAGCAGTATGCATATAAGACGGGTTCAAACCCCCGTCCCCCGGACGCCGGCCGGACGCGGAGCGCGACGCCCACGCCCACCGACGCCGCCGTCTCCGTGCCGGTCGGGCCCATGTGATGCGACAAAACAGCCTCTTCTCGGAGCGGGCTGTGCGACGTTGCCGCGCTGCGCCGCGCGCTTCTCCAGCTAGACGGGCACATTGTCGTCAACGTCGCCGCCACGCAGTAGTACTATACCAGAGAGCCGGGGGGTCGAACTAAAGGAAGTTCAGGAGGAATAAATCTCCCTCGCCTTCGCCCGAGTGCGGCGGCAGGTTGGCGCCAACCTGCTCGTGAGGGCGCCGCCCCCACCGCAGCGAGGTGGTGGCAGGGAAGCCCCCGGTGGACCAGCGCCCCCGCCACCTCGGAGGCCGCCGCCGAGGTTGCCCATCGCTGGCCAGACCGCCCGCGTGGGGGAGAAAGGGACGACGGACTTTGGGGCGACGTTGCCGCGCTGTGCCCCCCGCCCCCGCCGCGGGGGTAACTGCAGCGGCGGCCTGCCCAGGGTGCCGGGCTGCCGCCGCCGCCGCCGCGGAGGTTGTCTAGGTCAGGAACCTGCCGCGGAGCCCAGCGCGCCCAGCGCGGGCGCCGGCACTGCAGCAGCAGCAGCAGCAGCGCACCTCCATTCATCTGTCGCACGATGCACTCCGTCCTACATCGCTTCGCTGCTCCCGCCACGACATGCCTGGTCGCCGAGGGGGCCTCAACTCTCTTGAAGAGTGTATACACCTGATTGCCAAGATAACGAAATAAAAATTGAGGTTTGAAGACGGAAACGGTTATAGAAAGGCAAAACGCGCGGCGAGGATAGGTGTTCAGCAGATCGCTGGAGTTGAGGCCCCCTCGCAAGGCGCCCGGTCGCGCAGCCACGCCAGCGGGCCTGCCTTGGAGGCCCTCGAGGTCCTAGAGGCGGAGGCGGTCCCGGAGGCCTTCGCAGCGGCAGCAGAGGCCGCCCGCATGCCCGAGCGTCCCGCCGATGCCATGACCCGGCTGCCGCGGGCACGCCCCCAACGAGGACGCCGCCGCCCCTCCGGCGGCAGCAGCAACGGGCGCGACTCCGCGGCTGCCGCGATGCGTTTGACAACCACGACGACCCGCATCACGGGGTCGAACGACACCACCAACACGGCGGCGGCGGCGGGGGGCAGCACGACTCTGCAAAAGCGCCCAGCGATGGGAGGACGCCTTTTGGAGAGGCAGCCGGCACCCTTCTCTTTTATTTGACCAAACTCCCGGAGGGGCGTACGTCACGTCTCGTCAAGCACGGAGCGGCAACGTCGCACAGCAGCACGCAGGAGGCCGGCTCCTGCAGCACCAGCAGCGCGCCGAGCCTGGCGAAGCCGGCCGGCCCGAGCCGAGCCTTACTCCACATCAGTTTGGCGGGCAGACCGGCCCGGCCCGACCGGGGCCGGGGGGCTCAGGAGGGAAAGGCGAGGAGGAGGAGGGCGACACAGTTCCCTGACCGCGGGAGGTCACTCTGACAACAGCCAGCCCGTGTGGCCTGACCCGGCAAGCACGGCACAAGATGAAAAGAAAGAAAAAGCGTGTAAAGCAGGAAAAACGAGTCTTTTTGGGGTGAGAAATAAAAGTAGAAATCAACTAGAACGTTTCGAGTAACCCGAAACTGCGAGAAAAAGTTGACACAGCAGAAAGAGGCGTCGCGTCGGCCCCGTGTAAACTTGCGGGCAATATAACGAGTTTGTAAAATGAGGTACCTGCGAAAATGACACGGGCGGGCATGTATGTACAGTCTTTCACAACATGCAGGCCAGGCCGGTGCACTGCACGGCGCGCGCACGGTAGCAGCAGCAGCAGTGACATGACGACTGAACAGGGACAGGGTACGTACCGCTTTCTAAACTTATGCGGACGGGGCGAGGACGGGGCGTATAGTAGTACGGGGCCGCGCGACACAGCTCGCTATGGCTAACGGGGACTCGTTGGCTCCGCGGGGCCGAAAGGGAAAAGGGGAAAAAACGACAGGAGATATAGGCGCGGCTATACGGGGGGCGCATAAAGAACGGAGAGTGCCGTATGGCAGGGCAAGTGTGTGCAGGGGGCCGCGGGCGGGGGCTCGGGCAGGGCGAAGCGCGGCGCCGTCCCCTGCGCGGCGCCTCCCCCGCCCCGCCCCGCCCCCGACGCGGTCCGACGCCCCCGGAAGGGCCCCTGATCGCCGTGCCTCCCGGAGCAGAACAAAGAGCGCGGGGGGCGCGGGCAGATCGAGCGACACCCAGCCAGACGTGTGACCCACATCGCATCCGCAGCAGCAGCAGCACCAGAGCATCGGAGCGGCGTGGTGGACGCGATGCAGTTCATACGACAAAGACGGCGTAACGGCCATTCATTGACCCGGGGGGAGGAGAAAGGAGAGGGAGACAAGACGGGGCGCCTACACGATACGGCAAGCTCACGAGAAGAAGGGAGGGGGCGCTTTGTACAGCAGCAGAACCAGCAGCGGGCTTACGAAATGAGAAAGAAGGTTGCGAGAAGAAGAGGGGAGGGGAAAGGGGACAGGGAAGAGGGCGACGACCACGTGGCGAACCGTCACCACACGTGGGGCTAGAGAAAGGGTTGAGCGAGGGGCGCGGGGAGGTAGTGGCGGCGGGGCGGGGTGTGCAGTCCTGGCGCGGAGTCAGAGACGGGCGGGGCGGAGAGAAGGGGTGGGCATGGCATGTGACTGTCCCGTCGTCGACGACCGCCTCGTCTCTTCTCGGGGCGGCGTCAGCGGCGGGGACCAGGTGCAGAGAGAGAGGGAGAGACGGAACCTCTAGAGCGTTCAAGTGGCGCTGCCCAATCCACCCCGTGAGTGCGACAAGGACGGAGCTTGCACAGGATGCATACGAAAGCGATCTCGAGTCGTCAGGCAGCAGGCGGGGACCAGGACGAGGGCCCACCTTACACATTCGAGCAGGGAGATAAGCAGAGTGTAGTTTACATTGTGGGCGGTGCTGCGGTAGTGAGGGTGGTGGGCACAAGGGGCGCTGGCGGTGGCAGGGGCAGCGGGGGCGGCAGAGGCGGCAGCTTCAGGCACGTTACGCAATAAGACCAGCCCGGCGCTGCCATGAGGACCAGCCCAGAAGAGGCCAGCCGGCCCCGGCGCGGACGGCTGGACGGGGCCCCTTCTCCAGGCGGCGGGGCCCGCAACTCGAGTCCGTCCAGCTCCTCGGAATTACCGGGGCGGGGGAATCGGCATCTGGGCGAGGCGGGGCCCCAAAAAGCGCTGTATAAAGCGATACCACGAGACAAAGAAGGCGGGCCGAGCCAAACCGCACGTACAGACCAGGTCGTGATTAGGCACTGACCCCGCCGAGCGCGCTAGGCCCTCGGGCGGACGAAGGTGAAGGCGAGCCAGCCGAGACGAGACGCCCTGCGAAGCTCTCGAGCGCCTTGAGGGCCCGGGGTAAGGTTTAATGTCCACTATACAGCGGGCGCGCATGGCGTGGGCTCCGTACGCACATAAAGCTTCAGTACTGCCCTGCATGCCTAAGTGTCCGTTTCACCTGCGCGCTCCGGTGTCAATCCCGGGGTAGAGTGCGTGGTGCGGGACAGGCGGCTGACCCCCACAAGAGGTCACCGGGACCGCACACCACCCTCTCTACCCCGCAGGCCTGCTGCGCGAGCGCGCGCTGCTGGCCGGGTTGGCGCCCTGCTGGGCCCTGCTGGCCCAACCACCGGTCCGCAACACTCGAAATAACGCACCGGCAAGAGCGCCGCGAGACAGCCGCCTCGCTCGCACCCCCTCGCGGGCCGCAGGGGGGCGGCGCGGCCCCGCGGGCAGCCCGCGAGCCACCGGCCGGTACCCCACCCGGGGGTGGCGCGGCAGGGCGCGGCAGGGCGTGGCGTGACTCAGCGGCGTAGCCAAGTTCTACTTCCGTCAGCACGCCCATCCCATCCGGCGGACCCCTGCTGCGGCTGCACGGCCGCGCTTAGGGGTTGTCGGGTCGGCAATCCCGACGAACGAACGGGGATCGAAAATCGCGTGACGGTCACCGCCAGGGACGAAAGGAGGATAGAAAGGGGGAAGAGGG
>NW_026269079.1:5582-8651 GCF_000697945.3 Frankliniella occidentalis | reverse complement strand
ACCCTGTCCTACCTCGCGGGGCGCGGTTCACTCGGCTCCTCACGCGGTACCCGCCCCCCCCTCCCCCCGCCACAGCTTGGCTCGCTTTGCTTTCCGCTCTTCGTACAGGAGGAGGAGAGGAGGATGAGTCTGCACAGGAAGGAACGGCGCGGCCCCGGTAACGTCACCCGCCCGGCTCGCGGGAAAAGTCAACGTCGTCCTGGGAAATCACCGCATGACTCTTGCGCGCCGAGAGGCTGCCGGCGGCGGTCGGGGAGGCGGAGCGGCTCGCGCCGACCCCCTGACCCCTGACCCGGTGGGGCAGGGGAGGCTGCCGACTCACGAGCGCACGCCTCGCACACGTCACTTGGGAACGGGATACTTTTCATTGGGGCTATAATGGTTATTAAGTTACCCCACCAGTCAAAATGTTATCTACGGGGATCCGTTCGTCTTTTGCACTTTACAGTGTGGGTGTTCTAAGCCCGGCGCCCTTCTTGCTTCTTCCCCCGGCTATACTGTACCGGATGCAGGCGTGCGGGCTGGTTGCATACTCCCAAGGGAGCGGTAAGACGCCGTGGTGGGCGACGGTAGGCAAGCCCGCCCGCACACCTGCATCCGGTACAGTGCATACAGCCAGGGGAGAAGGGAAGGACGGCCTAGTTAGTACAGAACACACACCCCACACTGTACTACTTACGCGTTCAAACAAAGTAAGTGCCGTGATGAAATGTTTTAGTATAACCCCGTCTGTTTCGAAACATGCACGGCGGCGATTCAAAGGCGGGAGGTCGTTTTCTTAAGGACAACTCGACCACATTATGGTCACTCTGCTGCCCGGCCACCACGTGGGCCGGGCGCCGGCCGCAGCGCAGCCTCCCGCTCGGCCCTGACCCGACGCAAGCTGGCCGGCCGGCCGGCGCGGCCTGCCCGGTGATTCAGATGGTTCGGATCATCATGATCCGATCCCAACCCAACGCGACGTACTTTCCGACGGCGTTGAGCAATCCACCCGACCCGGACGCCCCGGACGCTTGTTCCGTTCCAGCTGTCCCCGACCGCACCACCCCTTCTATACTGTTGCAACCGGGTGCAGCGGCAGCACTTTCGGTGAAAGACGAAGAAGAGGGCGGCGGTTGGTGGGAGATCCCCGACCAGCTGGGCACAGCCCACCCACTGCACCCACACACCCACCGGCGGCACCCACTCACTTCACCCACTCACTCACTCCCCCGTGGTCATGGTGCAGGCCGAGCCCTTTCGGGGAAACTCCCGCTCGAAAAAGACCCACAGAAGCATTAGTGTAATCAAACCGATTCCTAATAAGCCTCGTTAAAGTAAGAGGGCGTTAGTCCTCCTCACCCTGCCCCCTTCCACTTCCTCCTTGCATCGGGAAAAAGCCCATCACAAGTCGCTCGCGTAGCACAAACTATACCCAACATTACGATTAGTCCTCACCTCATGAGTATGGGTCCTCTGCCTGTCCCTGACCGCGGGCTCGCTCGCCGCGAGTCTTCCTTGAGCGGGGGACACACGGTGGCGGGTGGCACAGCGCTGCTGCTGCTGTCCACGAGGAGGAGGCCGAAATCACGTAGCGAACGTAGTGCTTCTGCTGCCGCTCCTCGGCACGACTGTGGGAAAAAAACAACGACAATTATTAATTATTTAGGTTGTGACAGCGGCTAATTAACGACGCGGCCAAACACTCCTAGCTCCTCAAACTACAGACAGACACCCGCCGCGGCAAGGCGAACCCACTTAACCACCGTGCACCCGAGCCGTGCACTGACTATTACCATCTGCAGGGGGAGGAGGGGCAGAGGGAGACGTCACAACAGCGCCGAAAAGTACAGGGCGGACCCACCCACGCGCGCCGATAGAGAGTGTGACAGACAGACAGACAGACAGACAGACAGACAGACAGACAGACAGACAGACAGACAGACAGACAGACCAGGTGTGTCCGTGACGTGCCCCTCCTCACCGCGCGGCGCGGTCGCGACCCGGCTCAAGAAAGGTACATATGTACACGGGGTCCCCGGGGCCGCGGGGTGTCGTCGTCGTCGCCGTGAGTCGAAGGGCAGCGTCATGACACTGTGGGGCCTTCACTGCCGGCTTCGAACACAAACGGAACCGAGAGGCTCGCGGTGCGGTGAGGCCGGCGGCGTGCGCGTCTCGGCTTGTCAACTCCGCGCCGCGCCACGCCCCGCGACGCGCTCCACCGACCAGACTGGCTGGGCTCCTGGCTTCCTCCTTTGAGCCTTGCCTTGCGCAACACGGCGCCGAGCCCGACACCAACAGCTGCCTTTGGACACATTATTGGAACGTTTCGGTCCGGGACGCGGCCGCGGCGACAGCGTCGATCGAGTCGACTCACCGGGTCCAGAGGCTCCGGGCTCCGGGCCGCGCTCGGGGGCGGGGTCGGGGGCCGCGCCGGCCGCGCTGCCGCGTCGCGCGTAAGGGTGACGCAAGCCGGCCGCGACGTGTTGAAAATGCGTTTGCTTTGCACGTTTTGCGCCACGGCACAGTGCACAGCCATCGCTGGTGTTTGGTTTCCTTGACGCGGGAGGCCGGAGGAGGCCGCCCCCGCTGCAGCAGCAGCAGCAGCTTCATCCCCTACCCGGGGGCTGGTGTGGGGGGTGCCGTCAGGTGACACGTGACTACGCCCTCCATCAGCTGTCTCACACAAAGCCACACAGCCGTACAGCCGTGCAGGCGCAGCAGTACACATTTGTGCCGCGAGTGCGCACTTCCATACAGTCGGAGTGACTCATACCGTCTTGCCAGAAATGTCACCCGCGAGTCGCTTTGCTTTACTCGGTAGTACCGCTAGTGCGAATCCTTGTCCGATTTGGAACAACAGTCACATAACCACCAGCGTTTCGCGATTTTTTTCTGCTTAAAAATGACAGGTCACGAGGTCGCGCAAAACGCAAAACTCCCATAAATGAGAACTGGGCACAGAGTGCGAAGGCGGTGAGATGCTAATGCCGGTGTAGGCGTTGTGGTGCAAGAGCAGCGCCGTCGGCTTATCACTCACAGCCCGCTGGAAGCTGTGGCACTTCCCTTGTACCCCGTACTCCCCCCCCC
>NW_026269079.1:1855-5532 GCF_000697945.3 Frankliniella occidentalis | reverse complement strand
CCCCCCCCCCTCCACTACCACCACCACCACTACTCGGGCTGCCGCTGCCACCACCGCGCCGGGCATGGGCCGAACTCACTGGAGCGACACTCGGAAACGGAAACGCGCGAAGGCGCGGCGGCGCGGGTCGAAAATCCCTTTCAGCTTCCTCTCTTACCGGCAGGACCAAAGAAGCAGGGGAGCACAGTCGGCCCGGTGGGCTGCGGGTCGCAGGGACACGACGACGACGACGACGACACACTCGGCGTGGAGACGGGGCGGGGCCCGGCGGCGCACTGAGAGCGGAGCACAACAACACAACGACAGGCCGGGCGGTGACGGTGGCGGCGGCGGTATGGCGGTGCGACGCCGACGGCGAGGAGCGGCGGTGGCGGCGGGGGCCTGGGGCACGTCGCGGGGACACACGGACACACACACACACACGGGGCGCGGCCAAGACGAACCGCGCGCGAACCGACCGTTTGCAACGGGGAATCTGCGTGCTTTAAGTCTGGTCTGTAGGCCGGACGACTACTATACTGCCCCTGCGGCCGGCCAGGCTGTGCTCACAACCACACCAGATACCCGTGCCGCGCGAGGCAGGCCCGCGAGGGGTGGGGCGCGGCCAGCGCGGCCAGCGCATCTCTGTTTGTATGTTGCTCTTGTTTGTTGGCGATGTTGTTGTTGGTGTTGCTGGGGCCCGGGCCCGGCCCGCATCTCTCGCGCTCGTGACTCACTTGCATCGGGGAGCGCGTCGTGAGGCGGCCCTTATCACGCGGTCCACCCCCGCCCCACCCCGCTCCCGGAGCAGCGCACCGCCGCCGGGAAATCCTTTCGTCCTGTAGAGGGTAGGATAGGGGAGTGCGGGGGGAGACTTGTACAGGGTAGTCCACAGACCCCTTACTTTATTTTGCTTACATACTGTACAGCATGCAGGCCTGCGGGTGGGCTTGCCTACCCTAGCTCGCCGTTGTTGCGCCTTATGGCCCCGTGCGAGTATGCAATCCGGCCGCACGCCTGCATCCGGTACAGTATAAGCAAAATAAAGGAAGGGGTCTGTGGACCACCCTGTAGGAAGGGCGACCTAGGTAACCAACTGTTTATCAATGAAGGTGCCTTTTGCTTTGCTGCCGCCGACGGCCGGGCCCGACTTGATTCAAGATATATCACTTTCGTATTCGTACCTCCGTACCTATCGCATTCATTAGTCACCACGGGCACTAGGCGAGAGAGAAAGAAGGCACGACTAATGCCCAGTCGGCTGTTGGTTATGCTGATGCGAGAGAGAGAGGGGGGGGGGAGGGGAGGGTGAAAGAGGAAGAGGGTGTAAACGGTGACCCCAGGTCAGCGGCTCAAGGAGCAGGGGCTGGCGATGAGTAGGGGAGGGGGGTAATCACGATGTAGGTCTTTCTACATCGTGGGGGTAATAGAGATGCGGCTTCAGAGTTCGGGTGTTCTGTGGGTTGCCTGCGTGCAGGGTTTTTGGGAAGCCAACTGCTTACCTTTCAGGCGGCTTCTGATGGCTATGGCATGTAAGGCGAGTCTTCCTGTCGCCCCCTCCTTAAAACTTAAAACCTCGCCTCCGGTGATAGGGTTTCCGATTTGACGTCGAACGTCACGCGCCTTGGAATGTCTGTCAGATCGGCGGCGGCGACCTACGAATGGCGACATCGCATCGCATCTGCCTCGGGTTCGGTTCAACGCCTTCGCCCTCGGCCCGGCCCCCGGCCCGGCCGCCGGCCCTGCGCGGGCCCCTCGGCCGTCATTTAAAGGGGGATTCAAGGTTGTTGTGATCGCAGCCCGCGCGAGTCAGTGACGCGTCGGTGTGGTAGGAAGAGGGGGCGGAGGGGGGGGGAGCTTTTGGCGCGAAAAGATGGGTCGTTCAAATCCTCGTGATCGAGGACCTGCCTCCGATGGCGCGGCGCCACGACTTGCCCCCGGACCACCTCATGTTGTACCGTAGGCTGCAACAGCTAGCCGGGCCTCGTCGGGCCGCGGGGCGGCCGTCGCGGCGAGGTCGCTGGCCCCTCGGCGCGAGCGTGGCGGTGGCGCGGGCGACCCCATCAGCCACGCTCATGTCTGTCACGTCCACGTCAACGCCACGCCAAGCTGGCCAAGCTGCCGGTCGGCCGGCGACCGCGTCCTACGCGCGCCGCACCACAGGACCTCAGTGGACCATTCCGCGTGTCTTTCGTGGTCTATGAGTCGCGAGCAGGCCGCGATTTCATCACGTTTTCCGCACGAGTGTGTGAGGGTGAGGGGCGGGGGAGGGAACGCCAGCGGGTAGAGGGCAGACAGTGGCAGCCGAGTGGAGACGAGCTCACTCTGCCTGGGGCGATGTCCCCCTCCCCCTCCCCCGCATCCCGCAGCTTCAGAAGCGCAGCAGCAGGCAGAGCAGCAGGCGCCGCGCGCCGCACGCCGGCGGTTTCGAAATAGCAAAGGCGGCTAAAAATCACTGGCTGCCATCTCTGTCCGGGGCGCCTCGAGCACCGCCGGGCTCGGGGCGGGAGCGAGGGAGACGGGACGAGCGCGGTGCTTCCGAACGTGGCCATGAGCGCGCCAAGCGGGGGGCGCGGCGGGGCGCTGCGGGGCGCGGCGGGCAGAGAGGGCGTTAGCCTCCTGTGCCACTCCCGCCACGCCCCGCCGCGCCACGTTGCTCCGCGCCACGCCCGGCCACGCCTCACCAGTTCCCACGACATTGCAGCCGGGCTAATCGAGTGAGGGGGTCATTCCCGAGTCATTCCTCCAAACCGACAGATAGTTCGTCGCTCTTTTGCATGAGCTGACACGTGTCGCCGAGGCCCGTGCCACAGCGGGGGGAGGGCCGGGGGAAGCCGATGGAGTCCAGTAGTAGTCGCTCAGACGAGATGCCCGAGATGGCTGAATGGGGGAGGCACAGTGCGCAGCCGACTTACCACGACTCAACCTCAACTCACCTCAACTAACCCCCACCTCGCCTCACCTCACCCTACCCTACCTCACCTCACGACAGCCAACCCCACCTCACCTCACGGGGAGCCGGCTGATACGGCAGTGGGGCCACAAGGCCTTCTTGTATTAGTCGACAATAAAATTCTTAAATTCATAAAATCTTAAACCTCACCTCACCTGCTCCCGTCAGGCCACGCCCTGGGCGTGGGGCTGCGTAGCTGGGCGGGTCAATGGAGTCGAGCTTTATTTCGGAGGAGAGAGAAGACAGTCGGCAGATCGGATAGAAAATAACATCGCGACTTGTTGGCGACTCCATCAGGCCAGCCGAGCCTATAGCCGAGCAAAAAACCCCAAAGCATTTCGGTCAACTAACTGCCGCTACTTCGCCGCTTAATCGATGGTCTGGGAGGGGGAGCTGACGAAACTAAAGAAATGGTGTGGACTTCCCCCCGCCACCGGCCACCCGAACAGAGCGCGAACCGACTTAAGGAGTTCTGAATAGCGCAGAAAAAGCAAAGTTTTAGAGACGCTGCTACGTTACAGCACCACCACCGCCGCCACGTTCCTCGTGAACCTGATGAGAGGCGCATCACAGGTTGCATCATTTAGGCCCTTGTCTGTTTTTTTATAGCAGACGGGGGGCGGCCGATGCTGCGACCTCCCGGCCCTAACAGTGTGTGGCGCTGGTGCGGCGGCCTTGCGAGAGCCGGGCGGGGCGGGCCGGGGCCTTGCGCTTCATCATTCGGGGCGATGGCCCCATAACCCCC
>NW_026269079.1:0-1306 GCF_000697945.3 Frankliniella occidentalis | reverse complement strand
CCACCACACCCCGCCCCGCCCCGGCCACGCTCGAGCGTGTGGCGATGAATTCTCGTTGAGATGACGACAAACAAACCCGCGGCTTATTTTCCCTGCCCGCTCTTGGGCGCGTCGCCAAAAGAAACCACGAAAAAGAAAAAGAATATACCCCCTTCGTCGAGAGAGGTCTCGGCGAGCGCGCGCGCGCGAGAGAGCTACGTGGAGGCGACCTTTGAAAAACGAAAGGTTGGACGGGAAGTAGTAGGAAAAGGGGGTTGGTTGGCCCGCGCGGGTGAAGTGAGGTCGGGAAGGATGAAAGCACGCAAACACCGTGACCTTGGTGGTCATCACAGCCCTCACACACCCAGCGGCATGACGCGCGAGCGGCGGCCTCACACCACAACACACGGGCCCACATCAACGCCTGCCCCGGGGGTTGGTTGGAGTGAAGCTCTAGTGAAGCGCGAGGAGGACCTCACAATGCGCGAACCTGAAGCGGCGACGTGAACCGCCAGCTGGCACACAAAGCCGCACCGGCCAAAGGTGAGCCCGCCGCGGCCGCACCTGGAGGGGATAGGGACCCTTTTTTTTCGGAGGGGGTTCTACAGTCCCAAGGACCTCGATGATATTCCTGATCCTTTTGGGACTCTACAATATTTGTACCCCCGCTCCGGTTATGTAGTTAGTACATGCACGATAAAATGCATCAGGGTTTAGTGTGTGACACTTGCACCCCCGCCCCGACCGTTGAGGATAGAGAGTCTGAGTTTGGGGTCGTCTTTGTCGCAGTGTTGGCAGGTGTGTGAAATATCTCTTGCAATCTGACCGTATTTTTTTTGCTCCCTGATCCCAGTTCCCTAGCTGTGCTCCCAGCCCTCGCGGCCCTACACCGCATCGCGCGGCCCAACCGGGGGCGAAGCGACGCCGAGCCGACAGTGACACACATTTACATTGAGAAGTATCAATAATGCGATTTCGGCCACCGCGTCGCGCCGAGCTGCCCGCCAGCGCCAGCAGCGCCACCCGACAGGTGGCGCGCGGCACCAAAGGCGTGTTTGATTTCATCCGGACGGACGGACGCCCGCGTGTGAATCACTCGGTAATGACTAGCAACGGGTGCGGCGTCACGGCGAGAGTGCATAGGGTTGCACTCTCTGAGTATGATATGAATCATTGACACCTAACCGCCTAAAAGGCTGCGTGTTGTGTGTGCCTACCCCCCCCCCCCCCCCCACACACACCGTTACTTCACTTATTTTCATGTGACGTCCTGACACACTTTCGTGTGTCTGTCTGTCCGTCTGTCTGTTCGCAGTCACGGGCGGGC
>NW_026269078.1:7696-8695 GCF_000697945.3 Frankliniella occidentalis | reverse complement strand
TTTTTTTGTGATGTGGTGGTGCTATCCTCGCCTCTCCCCCTTCCGGTTCCTCCTGTATCTCTCCCTTTTACTCAGCTTCCCCACGCGCCATTGGCTGCGCGCTTGGTGGGTTGCCTATCGGTGAGGCGCTGGCCGCGTGGCTAGAGGTGTTGCCTACCCGATAGGCGCCCGACACATGCCGTGCCCCCACGGTTTCATTCGAATCGTCGAGCCTGTTGCGGCTAATACGTAAATCCCTGCACGACTCTCGGCAGTCGAGTGTCGAGTGTGTGGCTGTGCTGGGCTTGTGGTCAGTTCCAGCCCGCGTCCCGCTCCGTCTATAACCGTGCATAGCGAGAAGGCTCCAATCTCCAACAGCTGTACTGCGTGTAGTCAAGTCCCCAGAAGGGTACTGCCGAAGCGGTCTCAAATCGCACGCATTCTTCCGACCCCTAAGATCAGAAGTCATTCTATTCTACCCGCCCACTCCTTGCGCCTACGGTGTGTCGCCAGAACGCGCAGCACATCAGGCACTGTGTGCGTGACTTTTATCATTCCCGACCCTCTCTGCATCCGCTATGTAACGAGACCTTGACCTCTGAGGTCCGTCTTCCGGTTGAGGAAGCCAGGTGATGTTCACCGCCCTCCCGTTGCCGAGGCCTTGACTGCACGGTCGCCCCGTTTAGCTTCAACAGGGTCGAGGTGATGTGGTGGTCACTCCACTCCCTCCCCTCCCCGTGCCTGGACCAAACTTGGTCGGCAGTTTAAACTTAAATATAGGGTCGAGCTGAGCAGGTGGTACCCACCACTGCCCTCCCCTTAGCCCGCCTGGACCATCTCTGGTCGGCGTGTATTTTATGTAGAGTTAATGAAGCGATGCATCCCCCCCCCCTTTTCCCTGCTTCCTTTTCTGCTCTTGCTCTCCTCTCCTACAAGTCCCAGTGACTCGAGGTGTGGCCTGCCTGTCAGGCGCTTGCCTTGTGGTGGCAGCGTCTCTACCTCCTCGTTTCTACACACTGT
>NW_026269078.1:0-270 GCF_000697945.3 Frankliniella occidentalis | reverse complement strand
CCTCAGCTCGGCCCACTCCCTCTCCTCTCCCTTTTACCCGCTGCCACCAGTGTTGTGAACCGGGCCAGAGGCTCGCGGTTGCACTTGGAGGCAAAGTTGGTTAAAGGAAAGGCAGAGGTTTTCGGCACGGATATTTATTGGATCTTGGTACAGGCAAATCAGGCAGTCAGAAGGGACTGCACGGTAGCGCGGCGCGGTACTACTACGCGGAGAGTCTGGGGGAGCACGTCCTACTTCAAGCGCGTCCCAGACAGAAGTGCCCGGTGCCGC
>NW_026269077.1:9892-12114 GCF_000697945.3 Frankliniella occidentalis | reverse complement strand
CCCCTGCTTCCCCCACCCTGCGTCTGCTCATGCGCAGTGCGCGTTTTGTTCTTCCATTTTACTTCTTCACCTCCAGCTCTGAAATACCCTATTGCATCTCATGTAGTACTATGGTAACTACCCCTAAGTATACACTTAGGGCCTGAATTTCTCAGCTAGTAGACTAGTCCGAATGCAGTCGCTCGCGGCCGGGTTATCTTACGTTCACAGCGCCTTGGAAGGGCCCCGTGCGAATAGGCAAACCGGTCGCACTCCTGGATCCGGGCTAGTATCATTCGCTCCAACGGGGCAAAACAACCGTCAGCACCTCGCCGGAAGCAATAAAGGCTGTCTCGCGCCCCCACTGCCCCCACCGCGCGCTGCTGACGAAGCTCGACCTGGTTGCTGTCGCAGATGACCAGGAGCGGTCGGGTCGCACGGCTGAACAGGCGGAACTCGATGCGCACCACGAACGAAACGACGGTGTACCTGCTGCCTCAGTGCCCCCGCGAGTACTTCCTCGGCTACATCATGCCCAAGTGCTCGCCCTTCCTCCATCCCCTGAACCGCATCCTGGGCATGCTGCAGTCCGCCGGGCTCATACACCACTTCAAGGAGAAGTCCTACGCCGGCTACCACAGGCGAGCGTCGGCGAGCTCTTGGGCAGCTGGTGAGAGCATCCGGGTCAGTACGTAAAATTGCGTCGACGATCTACATCGATCCGACAACAAAATCGAAATTTCGTCGATTCTTCAACCAATAACGTTTACTACAATATTCTACGTTTCATCGACGTGCCCTGGCCGGGATTCCATGCTCTCAGACCTGCTCCTGCTTGTGCCGTTGCAGGTGAAGCTGGCCGACATGGTCGGCCCGTTCTGCATGTTGTTCACGGGGCTCGTCGCCGCGATCGGCGCCCTGCTGGGCGAGCAGGGCGTCCACCGCGGGTCAGCGTACCTGAGCCACGTCTGGCGCGAGTGGCGAGCGGAACACGTCGCGGGGGGTCGCGGCCGTCGCCGTCCTCCGGGGCGCCGTCGTCGACCTGGGCGGGCCGCGGCACCGCGTGACGAGCCGTCGTGGATCCGGCCGCCGCGCGGGCCGCCGCCACCCGAGGCCAAGCGGCCCCCGCCGCCGCCGCCGCCGTACTCCTTCGTGCTCTGAGCCTCCGCCGCATCGCGCGGGTCACGAAGGTCCTGGCGGGTCGCCTCCGTGACGGGCGCGACCACCGCGTGTGGCCTGCAGAGGGCACTGGACGAGTCGGCCGACGACAATTTTCGCGTCAGTGAGCGAGAATAAATTGGACAAGAAAAACGCCGATATCGTACTGCAGCGATGTCTTCCGGGCTTGACGACAAGGCAGGTCCTCGCAAAAAGAAAAGAGAATACTGGACGGACAGCGCCTGCCTCCACGCTATACTCGCGTGCCCCGCGGAAGGAACGAAGAGGTCGACGTATGGCGCGCGCCCTTGGGGTCGTGTCCGTGTCGGGTCGGCGTGCTGGCCTGGGGCCGGACCTAGGGCAGGACAGGCCCATCCTCCAGCGGCCCGGGTCCTTGAGCGCCAGCCCGGCGCGGCCCGGCCGACCCGAGACGCGTAACCGATCGATTAATGAGCTATTGTGCGGGGGAGTGCATGACCACGGCTACTGGGGCGACCTTCACCCGCCACGCCCCCGCGGCTGCCCCCTGCCCCCTGCCTCCCCCTCCACCTCTCGCTCTGCCGTTGACCTACGGCCTGCGGCCACTCGCGGCCATGGGGAAGGGCAACAACAACAACAAGTGGCATGCAGGCGTATCCCACCAAACCAGCTCCATCCACTCCAAAATGTAACGAAACGCCGTGCATCGTGACTATTACTTACTCGTCAAGGTGGTCGTTGGTGCCGGTGGTGCCGAGGGTACGACATCAGTTAGCCCTCATGAACCACGATGACGAGCCAGCAGCGTGCGCGCGCGCACACACACACACACATAACCAGCGCGCGTGACGTGACACCGTCGTGACACGGCGTGACAGCCCCGTGTAATGGAGATGGCCGTCACGGCGTCACGCCGCCCGACACGCCACGCACGCCGCTGGACTGGAGGAGGAGGCTCTCCAAGCTCCAGGCCCAGGCCGAAGAGGAATCTCTTGGGCCGCTTCCCGCTCGATCCTTTTGCTCCAATCTGATGTCCTCCAGCTCCAGCGCCGCCCTTTGTTCTTTTCTTGCTTTCCAGCTGCTTGCCTCCTCGCACAGGCGTGCGC
>NW_026269077.1:2367-6858 GCF_000697945.3 Frankliniella occidentalis | reverse complement strand
TAAGTCGCACTGGTTTCTGTAGCATACACCTTTGTCGCACTCTGACGGGACGCCTTTAAATTACAGTGTAGACGACCCATTTTTTCGTCGTTTGTTTGGGGGAGTGTGTCTGTCGCGGACGGTAGGGTTGGCGGGCGCGATCGGCATGTTGTGCCGCGAGTGCGGTGGGGCGGCGCGGGGCGGGGGGCACGATCTGGGTCGGCCGCCGCGGCCGCGCGCCGGGCAGCTGGGTACCGCATGCGCTGGGCCGCCACGGCGAGCCGTTGACCCTTTCACACTCACACACGCACACACACTCTCACACACACAATCCACTCATGCATGAGATATATGACCGATAGCGGCGTTTCCGGCCAAGCGCCGAAAATAGTGGAAAAAAAAATTAATTGTGTGGGAAAACATGGTCGCGGAAAGTCCACGTGCCCGCGTGCGCTTTTCAGCACGCCCCTTTCTCTTGTCATATGCACCCCTCCCCCTCTCACCATCTCTCTGTCTGCCTCTGTCTCGCTCTCTCTCGCACTCTCTGTGGTCTGGTGACAATCGCGGGACCTAATTCATATGAACAGCCTCGATTAGCTTGCCTTCGCATTCACCCGCTTCCCCCCGGCGCGCGCCGCCGCTGCGCTCCACCTTGTCCCGGTTCTGCTGCCCAACAGTGTGTGGGTCACGCCGGAGATCGAGGACGGCCACCCCCGCGCGCGCCTGCGCCATTTAGTGCCTGCGCGCTGCTGCTGTGCACCGCGGCCGTTTCCTGCGCTACGCGCCGTTGCGGGCGGATTTTGGCTGCACTGCCTCTGGCGCGGCAAGGGGTCATCCAGAAAGTACACGTCCGTGTTGCGAAACCGCCAAGTTCAGCCGCAGCCTGTGCACAGCTCTCATGGCGCCTGCGAGGTAGGCAGCATCTCGCCGGCTGTGCGTACGTGCACTGCGGGGTGGCCTACCCCGAGTATCGCAGGCGTCGAGCTGGGCTACCATGATTCGCCGCATGAAACTGATGAGAAGGAGAAGATGGAGTGTACTATTTAAACGATGCCTGGGCCGCCACTAGGACCCCCGCGAGTAGGCAAACCCGCCCGCTCCAGCACGTGCTAAGGAACAACCCAGCAGGGTGCTGTTGACGTGCGCGGGGCGGGGGCGGGGCGCCCGCAGCGGGTGTCCCAACAGGCCCTGCTCTGTTATCACCGGGGCGCAGCTGATCTCGCGCCCTGCTTCGAGAGTCTCGCTTCGAGACGGCGGGGCCCCGAAACACGCGCGCGCCAGCAACGAGGCAGCACTGCAGCTATCGAAATAGTGTGTTGGCCCGACGTAAAGGTCGTTTCGATCGCGCGGAGTGTGGCTGTGGCGCAGGGGTTATTGCCGTTGTATTGTATATCTACACACTCACGGGCCTCGCGCGCCCCGGTGAGCCCGCGGGTTACCGAGGGGGCGTGGCCTGGCGTGGCCTGGCGTGGCGGAGCGCGGCGGGCGGCGGCGGCGGTGCTCCAGATTGGAAAACGTTTGCACGACCTGCAATAGGAGCTCCCGCGCGCGCCCCGCCGCCAGCCACCCGCCTGCGGGCCGCACCGGGCCGCACCACCACCGCGGCGCGAGAAACGCAGAGTGCCACTGTGGACCATTTGAAACAATACGCGCAGAGCGCCGGGACTAGCGGCAGGGGGTTGCGTGGCGGAGCAGGGCGTGTGCACGGCACGGGGGACACTCTGTGCTCTGAGGACGACGGGTGGCTTATCGACGGAGCAGCACAGGAAAAGAGGTTATTAACATTGTGCCAGGAATAGAGAGGGGTGGGAAGGGGGGGGGGGCAGCCCTGGCCTTCCACGGAGCTCCGATCTTATCGAGGACTCGCAGGATGCACAACGTACACGTGCCCAGCCGCTGCATGTGTGGTGGCCGACATCGCGGGTGCGTCTGCGTCTGGAGGGGCTGGCCTTGGGTGGGCTCGAGGGGCGGCGGGTGGCAAGGACATGGCGCTGCTCCGGATGGACCCAAAACAAGTAGGAGAAATACTTCTTCAAGGTCTTCTGGCATGAGTCGTCCTGTGTTCTGTGCACCAGTGCGATAGTCTATGCCGATATCAGCCAAATCGCCCTGCTCCACCAAAAGTCTGTGCGCTTGCCGCGAGCAGCGCCAGCAGGACAGTGTTGAGCCTCTCTGCGAGAGCCCCATCGCGCTATAGGCCCGTCCTCCTGTCCTTGCGGGCCGCCGGGTATCGCGGGCAGGGATCAGCACACAGCGCCTCGCCACGCCACGCGGACCCGCCGCCGCATTTTCTGCCTGCTGGTTTTCATGTGTAATACGTTTGGCGGGGCGTGGCGTGGAGAGAGAGAGGGAGAAGGGGGATAAATTGAGAAGGCAAAGAGGAGGGGGTGCAGGTCGTGGCGTGGCGTGGCGGACAGCAGGGGATAATGGCGGCTGGGTCGTTATTGTTCCTCCCACGCCGTGCCCAGTGGCGTAGCCCGTAGCCGTCTGGAGAAAGAGAGGAAAGGTACATGACACCTCCTCCCTCCGCATCTCTCTCACTCGCCCCAACACTCGCGTATGGCGGCCAGGCCAACTCACTCCGCTGCCTCTTTCTCTCTCGCACGCAGTCGACTATGGATGCCAGTCAGAAGGTAATAGCCTCGCGTCGAGTCCCACGACACACCAATACATTCACTCGGAGGGCACAAGGAGACCCCCACAAGTGCGGCCCACCACAGCTGTTGACTGCCAAACCTCATACATCTTGAACGTTCTATTTAGACAGTCCCCTAAAGACTGTCTCTACCAGAGGAAAAAATCCCCTCCCCTCTTCACTCTCTATATAGCTCAGAGCGGGCCCTCGAGTGTGTGGCGAGCGGGCGCGTTTGTTTTTCGTGTCGGCGTCGGCATAGACGAGTAGTGCGTGCGTTATTTCATGCGGCTGTCTAGTAGTTATGTAATCAAAAGTACATTAACATTTTTTAAAAAGTTTGTGGGCGTGGGTAGTGTCGACCGACCTCGACTCGCGCGGGACACGACCGACCCGCGACCCCACCGGGTATACGAGGGGTCACGGCGATTCGGTGCGATAGGTAAAGCCACCGCAACAGTAGCAGATAGAGGCGCCGCTGATGGCGCCCAATTAAGGACAGGAAGGCTACGGCCGCGCCGGCCGCGGGGCTAGCGCACCGGAACGGGGCGCGACGGCGCGGGGTTCGAAACCCGCGCCAGCGGCGGCAGCGGCAGGAGCAGCGGCGGCAGCAACAACAGCGCGATGTTTCGCCAATTACCGCGGCTATAAGAGCCTGCTCCTGTTGTGGGGCCAACATCCTGCGAGAGGCCTGACCGCCGCGCCGCCGCCGCGTGAGCGGGCAACCACCGGGCAACCACAGCAACAGGATCGCTCGGCGGCAATCGCAGGGAGGGCCGGTCCTACCGAATCCTCGGATAGAATAGAGCGGACGGAAGCGCTGTAAGAGAGCAGCAGAGCAGGCAGGCCCCCGGGGCTTGAAGCAGCGCTCGAGACAGTGCTCTTCTAAAATATGCGGCGAGGGTCTTCTGCAATGCCCTGGCCCTGGCTGGCCCGTTGGGTTCCGGACCGGGGCTGTTGGACTCGTTGCCTATACTTTGCCCATTTGGAATAGTACAGCGAATACTTTACGTTCGTTTCTCTCAGATTCATTCGGCAGAGTACGGGAGCTCAGCGCCTGCGAGACTCGGGGTAGGCCACCCTGCAATGCACGCGTGCAACGCAGGCAGGATGTTGCCTACCCACCAGGCGCTCTGACAGCTTGACGACTTAGACTTAGAAGGATCGTATGGGCGAATGACAGACTTTCCTGATGATCTCAAGCTATCGTCAGCAACTGGTCGAAGTGGGTGATTTTCCTCCCCCCCCCATAAAACAACCCCCAAGGGTCGGTGCGGCCGACGCACCGCCGTTAAGCTCCGCACAATCATCATTAGGGCTCGCTGCCGAGCTGCGAGCGACTCCAAGTGGCTGACCTGGATCTGTCATCCTCGCCGGCCCGCCCGCCCGGCCGCGGCATATTCTGCGGTGTTCACGAGTCGGTGCAGCCCGCGGCAGCCCGGGGTCCGCCGGCCCGCCGGTGCAACACCGGCGTGTGTGTGCGTCCACTACGGTGAGAGAGCGGGTTTGATAGCTGCTGATAAAGTACCTTGCATGAGTGCAGCAACGACAACCTCGCCCCCCCTCCCCCTCCACCTTTTCCATTTGCTCCGGTGACCCATACCGCGCCTTCCCCGCCGCACCTTCTCGTTGAGCGACACTCCGCAGCAAGCCCCCCGAAACAAATAAAAAGGGGTTTGAGAGTTGCTGGAACAGGAGGCAAGTTTGCCGTCGCGTCGTCACGGACGCCCTGTATGTTTAGACAGAGGTGGGTTTGCTTTCAGGTAGCGAACCCCCCCCCCCCTTTACCCCCTCCCCTCTCCTCACCTCTCCTCATGCACCTCCCGGTCCACAGCGGAAGGATGGTGTACAGCAGCCTCGCGCGCCGGAAGTAGAGGGGG
>NW_026269077.1:0-1131 GCF_000697945.3 Frankliniella occidentalis | reverse complement strand
CCCCTCCCTCCCTTTCCCTTTCCCTTCGCTCCCTAGCTCGCCAACCGCACTAAACGAAAAAGCTCCTGCTGGAGCGCGTGGCGCAGGCCAGGAGCACGCCGTCAGAGTTCTCAATCGGGTACCCGAGCGGGCCCAGGATGCGTCCGAAAACGACAGAGGTGTGAGCGCGAGCCAGGGGAAGCTATGGTCCGGATAGAGCACCCCCTCTTGCACATAACGCTTTTGAACGCATCCCGGGTCGGGTGCCCGATTGAGAACTCTGCTCACCGCGGGTGTGTCCATAGAGCAGGGCTCCGGCCAGAGCCGGACGCTAACCTGTCGTCGCTTGACGTCACCCCCCAAAACAATACCGACAATACCGCTCTAGCGAGCGTGGTTTAGCAATTAACCCGCCAAGATATGCCGCATTATGGCTATTTAAAATGCAAATGAGACCTCAGGGGAGGCCACCGCCAGGATGTGCGAAGGAGGTCCTCCGCCCGGCGTCTGCACTTGGCCGTCGTGCGAGAGCGCCTCGCCTCGGCCGCCAACACCAGCAGCACCAGGCAGCAGCCACAGTGAGAATGAATTGTTATCGCGCTGGTCGGAGGAGAGAGACTGAGAGTGCGGCGCGGGCCGCGCGGCAGCGAGTTGTCTGGGATATGCTAAGTTGCTTACTAGAGCGAAAAGGCAAACAGACGGCCTGGAGCGAGTAGTGTTTCTCCGGGGGCCCGTACGTGTCAAAGAAGGGACTGGAACGTTTTCGTTTTCTCCCGCCGGGAGGGCCTTTCTTGAGGGACGGCAGCCTGGGAGGTAGGCAACGCTGCGGAGCGAACGCGCGGCTGCGGTCGGGTTGCCTACCCGCCCTCCGCACGGCGCTCCAGGCCGGGGAGACCGCGGCTGACCGCAAGTGCCGCAAGAAGCGAACGCGCTTCCTCGCCAGAGTCGGGACTCACCTGTCCAGTAATCCTCACGACCACCATGCCACCGGAACACCCTCGCCGTGGTCATCCGAGGGTGCGACGTGAGGGTGCAGTGTAGCTGTGCTCCGTCTAGGTGGGCGCCGCCATGCTCTCCGCGCTCTGCCACGCCCAGGGAGCGGCGCGAGACGACACGGACTAGAGCACGGCGCCGAGGAGCACGACGCCGGCG
>NW_026269076.1:8792-9160 GCF_000697945.3 Frankliniella occidentalis | reverse complement strand
GGGGGGGGGGTGTAGAATTGGCCCTCCCCCTCCTCACCCCCTCCACTCACAGACACGGTTGGGCAACCTCAAAAAGGCCGGGGCCGCACGGCTTTTGCTGTGCTTTGCCTTCTCCACCGCCGCCGCCGCCGCCGCGCCGCCGCGCCACCCTCCGGTGTTCGGGGAAGCGCCGGCCGCCCGGGTCCAGTCGGGCGGTTTTATATACGTTAGGAAGTCTATCGTTGACTTTGTCACCGGCCCGGACCCCCCTATTCACGACACAATGAAAACCTCTGCTCACACCCTTGCTGGGATATCATGACACACACACACACACACACGTGTGAGTGTGTCGCATCGCATCCTTCCTCACCCATCGTCTCTCTCTC
>NW_026269076.1:0-753 GCF_000697945.3 Frankliniella occidentalis | reverse complement strand
CCGGACTCTTTCCGGACCGAAAACGGACTGATGCCGGACTAAACTTTTTCGTACGGGTAGTAGAATGCAATTGTTGGTACACCCAGAAAAATCGTTTCTTGTTTTACTTAGTTTCACCTTGTTTCAAGCGCATGCTGCCACAAGATCAAATTTACTCTTCAAACAAGCTGATATTTTCTTTCGAATAAGAGAACAATCTTATTCCAAAGACAAATATTGCCTTGTCTCAATGGTGAATTTCACCTTGTGTCAGCGTGCTCCTGAATCAAGAAACTATTTTAGTATTAAGTGTAGCGAGTAAAAGCGGACGGAGACAACTGAAAATAACAGCTCACTCTCAAAATTGATGAAAAATACTACATCACATACTCTTTTCATTTCACCTACACAATTATACTTCCATTCGAAGTATTTATTGTGTAAGTGTTTATTCGAAACACATGTCGAATCACACGTAGGTTTGTTTGATCAGAAATTTTACGGGAAATTCAATGGTGCTTTCAAAAATTAAATTTCAGGGCTCGTTTGAAAAATATTCCACAAAAACTGAAATGTGCCCCGCGTTATCATCTAGTGATCGACATGCGTCATTACGCAGTTTTCAGTGGTGGCGTATACGTAAACACGTATAAAATCCTTACAAAATCCTTACAAAACTTCACAGAGTACCAACAGTGCGGCTAGCACGACGACACGACATGAAGGGGTGGAGCGACACAGGCAGAGGCGCGCAAGACCCCTCGCGCGGGGGGG
>NW_026269075.1:10511-11043 GCF_000697945.3 Frankliniella occidentalis | reverse complement strand
AGAGAAGAGAGCGCAATGGAGTAGGCCTTAGAGTGAGAGAGAGAAATGTGGAGGCGATAGAGTGGTATAGAGAAGTGCTTTCAATTATTGACGTTTCAGTGTGTAGGAGCATGGACTGGAACTACTATCGCTCAGCCAGTGCCGCTTGAGTACGAGAGTCGATCGACGGGAGGGTAAAAAAAAACTTCAACCGTAGAAAGTAAAATAAAAATTCTCTTTGCCTCTCTCGTCTCTCTTCCCCAGTCGGGGGGGCTGACGGTGTGGTGGAAGCATTACGGGAGGAAAGAGTCGACGTCGAGCAGGTTGCAGAGGAGAGGAGGGGCCAGACCGTACCAGGGCAAGGTGGGGGAAGCCTGGGCCGGCTTAGCTCGGTGTGGCGATGTTTAATTACTCAAGATTTCAGTATTTATGGATGATGGCGCGTAGCGCTGGGGGGAAGGTACACTGTAAAAAAAATCCATCTTAATTTTAAGAACACGTGTTTGGAAGCAATTTACAAAACAAATTTGCTCTTAAATTTAAGAACAAATGT
>NW_026269075.1:5037-5731 GCF_000697945.3 Frankliniella occidentalis | reverse complement strand
CCGACCCCCTCCTTTCCCTACCCCCTTCCCCTTTTCTCCCTCCTCTGCTCGGTCAAATTGCGGCAGGACCGACCTGACCCCGAGGAGAGCTCTCCCCTGTGCCAAAGCACACCCCGCAACCCGCGCCGCCACGACACAGCGAAAATTGTCGCGTAAATTATTCGCAATGTAACGTCACAGAGCCGTGTGTGTGCAGAAAGTTCACTCACTCTCTAAAAACGAGGTTCTTGAATCAAGTAAATATCCTTATTCGAACAAGTCAATTTCCTCGGACAGGTCTAGGAAATTGACTTGTTCCATCACTTGATTCAAGAACCTCGTCCTTTTAAGTGCAGGCTAGTGGCAACACCCGTGTACTCTCTTTACGTCCCGTGCTGAACGCCAAAACGCTTCCTCCTCTACTCTCAGCACTGCCACCCTCGTCACCAAAAGGATAAGGGAGAGCGTGTGAAGCCCAATGATACACCCTTGAAAAAGTTCGCTTCTCCAACTCCAACCGGAAAGCGACATGATGATACATTATACAAAAGCCCACGCGCCAGAGTGAAGAATTTCCTCGTTGTTGCGCGTTTTTTCAGCTAGCCCCTGCTCTCTGTCGATTCAGCGTGTCGTGATCCAATATTCATCGGGAAACAGAGCCGGCAGTGCGCGACAGTACACGCCACTGCACGCGGGGGGATTGGCGGGGGAGGGG
>NW_026269075.1:0-592 GCF_000697945.3 Frankliniella occidentalis | reverse complement strand
TCAAGATTTTGCCTACCAATCCGGCGTCATGTGGCCTCCGAGGTGAGCTCTCGCACAGAATGAACTTTTGCATTGTCGTAACAGCGAATGGCGGAAACGCAAAAAAATGGGGGGGGGGTAAACTGGTGACGCTGGGGAGCAAGTGGGGAGGGGCCAGTGGAGCGGGTGTGCCAGCACCATGAACTAGTCGGTCTTACAGAGTTACCCCGCCTTGTGGCGGTGCAGCGCATCGCCTGCGAAGTAACTCTAACCTGCACAATAGGCGCCGCCCCTCCCCCCCCCCTTCCCCCCGCGCCAACTTGGAGTAAACTAACGTGACGGCTCGTCTTCCTGCCCCGCGCTGTTAATTATCAGTATCAAGACGATCTGACCCACCTAGGAGGAGCCGCTCTGCGCAGCGAGGGCTCTCGATTAAACAACAACAAAAGCAACTCTATTACTACCACGGCAATAATAATTATTAAATAATAATAATTATTATTATTATTATTATCATCATCTTCAGAGTAATAACAACTACAAAAGTTATATCTCCCCGCCCTGCATGGCGTGTGTAAAACTTTGTTTGTTTTGACGATCATGAAGCGAGGTG
>NW_026269074.1:10953-11377 GCF_000697945.3 Frankliniella occidentalis | reverse complement strand
ACTGAGCGTGTAGTTTATGGCGTCTATATAGCCGTTGTTCTTTTCTTTTTGTGTGTGCGCGTGCGTACAGTGTACTCGAGCCTGGTACTCTTGTTCCTCCCCCCGCCCCACACCCCGCCATGTGGGAAAGGCGATGGAGGAAATACGCGCAATTACACTCGTGCCAAAGGCCGTTCGTCCTTGAGCAGGCGAGTGTGTTCGGGGCAGCAACGGGACCGGGGGTCGCGCACTAGCGGCACACTAGTGCCGTGGTGCCCATCGACGATCAGAAGGTTGAAGTTGTGTGCAGATTTCTGGAGGATTTTGAACTTTTGTCCGCACACCGTTTTGGAGAGTTACCCATGCGCCTCGTATGTGGGATGGGATGGCGGAGCATTACAACGGCGGAGCGGTGCGGGGCGGTGCGGGGCGTGGTGGGGCGTTG
>NW_026269074.1:5231-6083 GCF_000697945.3 Frankliniella occidentalis | reverse complement strand
TGCTTGGCGGGGAGCTCGGTGACGACCCTCCAGTAGCCTCCAGTAGGGCTGCGGGGCGGCGATGCTTGGCGGGGAGCTCGGTGACGACCCTCCAGGGGGACAGCCTGGATGACAGTCCTGGCGCTTCAGTCGCCCCTCGCCCGAAGGCGATATAGGCCGCTGGCTGCGAGACGTCCGGCCGGGCTCGCGCTTGGCCTGGTCTTGGCTCGGCGGCTGGCCAGCCAAACCCGACCCATCAGCAAGAATTATGAAGATTGCGCGAAAGTTGTGGCCGGAGTCGTCGTCGTCGTCGTGCCCCGACGACCAGCGCGCCACCATCTGTCACTCCTTTGACGTCCATTTTAATGAGGAGAAAATGATCATTTGTCGCGATACTGTTTTGTATTGTGGACGCGCATTTTCGGATTGAAACTGTTGAAATTCCGTAACTCCTTTCATTTTGATTGATGTATCATGTTTCTTTGTAAGCTTATTTTGTCGTTGTTTTTTGAAAATAATGATATTGAACTGTGGCACATTGTGCTGCTGATTGATGAGGATGGTACACGCGGGTCACGATGATTGCTTCGGCACGCGCTCACTCACTCACTCACTCACACACACGCTCACACGGACGCACACACTCGCGCGGACGCACCCGTCCCGAACGCTGCTGGGGGTGTAGGTTCGTCTCGTCCCGCCAAATGCAATGCTGTTGCAGTGCAGCGCGCGCGCGCGCGGCCCAGCAGCGAGAACACTGGTGCGCCGTCGAGCTGAACAATGGCATCGTTATCCTCCCCCGCGCCCCGCCGCGCCCCGCGCTTCATAGTGCGGACAGCCAACCGGTTTGGACAGAAAAACGCGTGCCCCGCC
>NW_026269074.1:0-971 GCF_000697945.3 Frankliniella occidentalis | reverse complement strand
TCCCAGAGGGTCCCCTGAGGTCCCAGGCGAGTACCTCAGGTCCCTGAGGGCCTAGGCTGGGACCTCAGGTCCCAGAGGTGGACCTGAGGTCCGAGACGGGTACTTCGGTTCCCTGGCAGTTGGGGTGGCCTTCTTAGGTCCTAGAGGAGTATCTGGGGTTCCGGAGGGGTACCTTCGGTCTCTGAAGACTCTGGCTGGTTGATAGGGTTCTCAAGCCTAGGAAAGAAGATAGGCTAAGGGACCTCGAAACCCTATCAACCTTATACTCGTTTGAAAGGTCTCGACGAAAGAAATTCGATAGTGATGTCAAAAGTCCAAAAAGAGCAAGTGGTCCTGAGATATTTAATGAAAACCAAAAAACCCTTTAGAAGACTTTAAAATACTCCACAACATCTTATTGCGTCGCATCGTTCGTGGGAGTCTTCTGGTATACACTTAGTACCTCTGGAACCAGCCAGAGTCTTCAGAGACCTTAGGTAGCCCTCTGGCACCCCAGGGACACCTATGAAACCCGAGATACCAACCTGAGTCCTCAGGGACCTGAGGTACTCGCCTGGGACCTCAGGGGACCTTCCGGGACCTTGCTGTGCCGCCCCGACCCCCGGGGTCCTGAGGTAACCGTCTCGGACCTCAGGTCCCCGTCTGGGACCTGCGGTCCTAGCCTAGGCCCTCAGGGACCTGAGGTACTCGCCTGGGACCTCAGGGGACCGTCTGGGACCTTACTATGCCGCCCCAACCTCCGGGGACCTGAGGTAACCGTTTTGGACCTCAGGTCCCCCTCTGGGACCTGAGGTCCCAGCCTAGGCCCTCGTGGACCTGAGGGACCCGCCGGTGGCCTCGGGGACTCTATCTGGTACGTCCTGGTCTCGAACCCACCGTCGGGGAGCCGGTGGAAACATCCTGGGCCAGCCTGAGTCGTCCTTGATTGGACGTGACGCCGTCCTTGAATACTGGTCGTCGGTTTTCCAAGG
>NW_026269073.1:11287-19189 GCF_000697945.3 Frankliniella occidentalis | reverse complement strand
CCCCCCCTCCCCGCGGCCACCAGTCCCTTCCGCCCGTCACCTGCAAGCTACCGCGGGTGGTGGTGTGTGGTTTGCGGCGGGATGCGCTTTTCTGATTTGAAACCTACTTTTGCGCCTATTCGGACCCCCGCGCACACATTCGTCTTTGCTCGCAGCAGGGTGATGCAGGGGGGCGCACCAACCCACGCCACTCGCGGGCTTAATTAAATTACCTGCGGACCTTGCGGGGTCGGAGCCTGCTGCAGTGGCGGGAGCAGGGAGCTCTCCATCACCGGCGGCCCGGCTCGTGTGCGGCTGCAACCTTTTACTGCGCGCTGCCCAAGCGCGGGCCATGAATGTACCTTGGCACTCCCGCGGAGCCCGGCGGAGCCCCCGGGAGTAGTAGTACCCAGACGACGGCGACGCGGCACTCGACGCGACGCGACGCGCAGACGAAACGCCAACAAAATCATGCTGCTCCACTCCCTCTCCCCCCTTCTCTCCTCTCTTTCTCTCTCTTCCCTCGCTCTCATCCCGCAGGCGAGCAAGCGGACTTGCGCGGGGCAGCCGCTCATCATGTGCACTTTACGATACACACACCACACCCGGCCCGGAGTACTACATGCGGCGGTCATATCCTCTCGGCAAGACACTCTGAGGAGGGAGTGTCCCACTCACTCGCGGGGCACCTGCAGGGCATCGCAAGGTGAATGGGGAGGGCTGCCGAGGCGGATAGGGAAGGGGGAGAGGGGAGGGGTGACTTGCCCCGCCGGAGGGTGTGGGTTGACACCAGGAGGCCAGTCGAGAACATCGCAGCACCATGGTGCAGCACCACTGCAGTTTTATGATTATTTTCTTGGATCTTGAACACCAATCGGGCAGACAAGTAACGGGCGTGAGTGAATGAGATAGGGGGAGACATGGGCAGAGCGAGAGTGAGACAGAGACAGGGGCGCGCGGACCTGTAGTGCATGATCGCGTTTTGCTAACGGCACCGGGTCACGGTTGCCGACCGTCCCGGTTGCCCTGCGGGTTGTCTACCCTCTCTCCTTGCCTGGCGCTGCGTGGGCGTTGGGCCTCTTCTCTTCCCCCGGCCCCGCCCGCCAGGCCCCTCGCTAATTCCAGGGCTGCCAAGAAGGCGCCTCGCCACACAGAAGCGCGCGCGCTCAGAGCGGCGCGGAGGAGCGGCCCACGCCACGCCCGCCTCACTGCGTGTAATGGATCTTTAAGCGGCGCTACGTTAGCGTTTTTATTATTAAAAACCGGAGGATGCCGGGGAAAATGCGCGCGCGAGGCGGGGCAAATAGCGTGACGTAATGGGGCGAAGGAGGGCATTTTTGCGTGCGTCCCTTGTGTGCTCAGATGGCTCAAAGATACTCGGGGAGCGCGCGGGGGAGCAGCGGCGGACATGTTCATTTTGAAAACTAAAAGGGGCTAGGCAAAAGGTTTAGAGGCTTTGCAAAGGCGTTAAAACAAGCCACAGGCGAGGCACTAATTTTTAGCACCTTTACACGGCTCTTTAGTGCCATTACAGAGGTATATTAAACTCAGAATTTCTTTCGCACCCTTGGGGATCGTCCGGAAAGTACGCCCGCCTTTCTCAGATTTGTTCGGCAAAGTGTAGGAGCTCGGCGCCTGCGAAACTCAGGGTAGGCCACCCAGCAGTGCACGCGTGCACTGCAGGCAAGATGTTGCCTACCGATCAGGCGCTATGAGAGCTTCCATTGGCTGAACTATAGGCAGTTTCGTATCGGCAAATGGGGGACATAATTTCTGGATGCTCGCATGCAAAGGTGTCACTTTTACACTTTTGTTTTTCCAGTGCTCGTGTTACTGACGTGAATCATCAGGCATCCTTCAAAGAACGGGCCGTTCTTTACTCAACTGCGTGGAGATAGTGACAGTGGCCCTCGGTGTAGGAGAAGGGGAAGGGTTCGGGGCAGGCCGAGGAGGGGGAAAAGAAGGAAGGGACACAGACGAGGACTGTTCGCACACCTCGGCGCGCCGGCCGCGCCGCAGGGCAGCCGCGGGGCAGAGGCGGGCGCGGAGGCTACCGGCAGCGTCTCCACCTCCGCGTCGCCTCGGAACTGAATCAACTCCCATTGTGAGTCCAGAGACCGGGCCGGCGCGGGCCGGGCCTGCTGGGCTACAGAGCATTATTCCATCAAGAGATTTACGATAAGTTGAGAGGAAACAACTCCCGCAGTCACGGCTCGGCTTGGCTCGGCCCGGGCTCGCGGGGTGCGACACGGCGAGGCGCGCACCACCTCGAGCAAACATTTGCTCTCTCTCTGGGGTCACACGCGAGTGAGCGCAGCATCTTCTGACGGGTTGAGGACCCCGCCGCGGGCAAACGCATACCGGGGAGACCTGCAACCTCAAAAGTACACGAAGTAGCAAAGGCGCAGCAGCAGCAGCGTCGTATGCAGAGGTTATTGGTGCCGAGGAACACCTCTCCCCCTCTCAGGACGCTCCGGACGCTCTCTGCTGCCGCGCGCTGAGTGAGACGTACAGCAGGGGGAGGATCATGTGTGCGCCTCCAGATGCACGGCGATTTTTATCGGCGTTTCCATCTCTCCGACATGATGCCATGTATAGCACTAACTCTGCCGCGCGAGGCCAAGCCGACCGGGCCCACGTTGTTTCGATATTTATTGCCTCCATTCTGTGTGCAAATTGCGGGGCTGGCGCGGGGGGCTCCGGTGGGGAGAGGAGGAGGAGGCCGGCGGCGGCAGCGGTGCGGTGGTGCGGGGGAAGGTGAAGAAGATGTTGCAGCCCCACGGAACGGCACAATCGGAGGGAGGGGGGGGGGTACTGTTTGAAGGGAACACCTTACGGCCTTATGGTCTCATGAGCGGATCATGTTTCGGAGGGCAGGCCGCCGCCGCCTCATGCATGCGCGGCGCGCGAGCGGTGCATCACGCAGCCCGCCGCGCACACCCAGGGTGCAATGCAAACGGCCACCGGGACACTAATGCACTCTGGGACAGCCATATGAAGCCGAGGCCGACTTGCACTAGGTGTCATTTCCAATGAAACGTTACGGAATAAATAAAAGAAGTATTCATAATGATCCCTTTCACCGGCGGCCGTCGACATCATCACCCCCAACAAATTACCCATTACAGTCGACTTATGCCCGGTTGCCGTACGGGACTGCTACTTACCACTACCGGGTGTACGACGTGCGCCGCTCGGTAGCCGCCCGACCCGAACCTACGACACGCGGCGCGGCAGCTGGCCGTGGCCGAGGTCAGGGATCACCGGCGGGGCGGGTCCCACCTACCAGCGCGTCCTCGCCAAGCCCACCCACCCACACGGAGGGGCCATGCGGGTCACACCTCGACAAGGCCCTCGGCTCCCGGTACCCGGCCGGGGTACCTCTCGGGTACCTCTCGCGCTGGTACCCCGCCCCCGGTCTTACCGGTATGCCTGAACACAACACCCACCTCGCGGCGCGAATTCCACGAACGACGGCACGGCGGCAAACGGTGGGGGGAATATTTGACTTTTTTCACCCCCTCTGCTTGCGAGGAAAAGGGAAAAAAAGAAATACAAAGGGTAGCGCCGATGCATGATGATAACTGAACGGTAGTTGCTTTTTTCGCATTTTACGTAAAAGCTCAACAAGCAAAACCGGCGAGACTGCTGGAGAAAGAAAAACAAAAACATATTAAATGCCGCATTTGCGGTGCCCTCCAGTTTTACTTGGTGCCAGAGGAAGGCCAAAGAAAGCTGTGGCGTTTTTTTTGTTTTTTTTTTACTAGTGGGTCGCTCCCCGGAGTTCTCTTGCAGACGGTAAAGGATTCGGACTCGACTCATCACCTCTGTCAATGGGCCTCTCTCTCCCGGGCCGGGCCCGCTGACTGAAAGTCGGTCAGAGACGAGCTGAGCGGTCCTCGCGAGGCGAGGCGTGGCGTGGCATGGCGGGGATCTATACCGCCTGTGTGCGCGCACCGGCCACGCACACACACACACGCACACGCACTGCCCCTCGCGACGTACATACCCGTTAGCACCGCGCTACACCACGCACACACAAACACAGGCGTGCACAAACACACACACACAGAGTGCAGGGCCAGCCTGCTAGACAGCCAGGTCTCCAGCCCCGACCCATAGCGAGCTGGTACGGCCATACAAGCGCACACGTGCGTTAAGATCGTGCCCTACAGTACAGTCCGCCCTCCACTCTCACAAAAAAAACACAACGGCAGGTCCCTAGAAACGCACTAATATGTGACAAGCCATTTATGAATTATTCTCTCCGACGGGACTTTATACTGTAGTCCATTACATCGTTTCAGTTTACTCCGTCCAAAGGGAACAACACAGTCGCTATAAAAAGTAGGTTTATCTTGAAGCACGCCGACAGCATGTGTCGGCCACGCCCACACGGAGGGCATCTCCTCGTTATGAATTCCGTCGGGATAAGTGAGACGTACTTTTCTTTCTTTCTGGCTGCTCCCAGCCCGGCCACGCATGTTTCGTGTTCCACTCTCTTCCTTCGATAAGAGGCGACTCCGCGCGGCCGGACACAGCAGGGCCGGTGGTGGTGGCGGCGGCGGCTCCGGGTGCCGCGCCGGCCCCTAGCGCGCGCGCTCTCCGAATTGCGTGAAGCGACCGTGAAAATAACTAGTGCGCCTTTCTTTGCAATTTAATCCGCGCGCTCGCTCTGTTGGCCGGGAAGGGGAGGGGCGGGCGGGACGGGAAACTATGGCCCGACCTCTCTGGCCCTGCGCGTCGCCCCGCGGTACGGGTAGGTGAGCAACGCGTGAGCACTGCCGGGAGGATATGGCACGGGCACGCGTGCGCAGATCCTTGTCGCCTCGCTCCGCCATACGAACGGCCCGCTGGAGGTCTGCCTCCTCTGGCAGGCTCCTGCGGCCCACCGCCGCCCTGGCCCCTGGCCCGGGGGCCCGCCGCGCGGATCCGATTTGGGCCCGATAGGCGCTGATTCATCCTGCAGCCAAGTCTCTCGGACCCACCGCGAGGCCCACCGCGGGCGGCACGCGTGCGTGAAACTGACCTGCCCCGGATTGAGCTCGCACGCACACACACACACACACCATACATCAGAGCGGGCCAAATAACGTGCCCACTCATCGACGTACACCTCCGGCGAGAAAAAGATTACAACAAAAGAAGAACGAAAGAACAAGCAGAGCAGGGGATCGGTACAAAAGATTAAATACATAAGAAGCAACATTGCGGGGCTTCTTTAATCTGAAGACGCGCGGCCGTGAGCCACTTGCGCGCCTGCGCTGCTGATAATGATAATTACCCTACTGATAAGAGCAGTACTGTATGGATTCGCGCGTGTTCTCTGTTTTCGGGGCGGCCCTGGGGCCGGCGCCGCGCCGCCGCGGCGGCGGTGGCTGGCATGGCGGCGCCTTTCGCGTGCAAACGTGGCGCCGCCGTACCGTACTGCCCGTCCGTGCGCGGCGCGTGCGCGTGGAACCGGAAGTTGGCGGGCGCGTGCGCGCGGGGGCCGGCTAGGGTCGGCGCTATCTCGATGGGGTCCAGCGGCGGACACTGCCCCGGCCGGCGGCGCGTGCGCGTGCGGCAGGCGCTATAAGGCTCGCGGAATGAGCGATGGTCGCAAAGTGGCCAGAGCCACCGTGGCTCCCCATATAATAGACTGCCGGACGAGTCGTTTGTTGTTGTTTTTTTCCTTTCCTTCTATCTCTCTCCGTCATAACTCCTGGAGCGTTAAGGTCCTCGTAACGGACGCGTACGCCGCGGCGGCGCGGCGCCGGCCTGGCCGGTAGTAACCTAACCTCCCCGCGCTCGCCTCCAACGACAGCCCGGCGTCACTGCCGTCGAGCAGCACCGAGCGGCCGCCGGGCGCCGGGCAGGAGGAACGTCAGCGACGTCAGCGAGCGCGTTCCTGAGGAATGACTGCGTGCCCAAATGTTGACCTCATCACGGGAAAGGTGAGCCGCGAGGCTCTGAGCTGAGCAGGCGAGCCCCCCGCCTTTAAACCGGCGAGCCTCATGAGATCCGATGATGATGGTATCCGTATGAGGTCATACCTCCCCCGGAGCGCAAAGCGTCAGCCAGCGGCGGCAGGCTACGCGCGGGGTTTCACGGCGTGACGTCGCGTGACGTCAGCCCGGCGCCGCCGTCGCCGGCGTCGTCAGCCTCCTCAATAGCACGACGACTCATCGAGCGGCCCGGAGAGGAGCCGTGAGGACCTCACACCTCGCGGACCGCCCCGGCACCGTTGTTGGCGCTTTGTGTGTGTCCGAAGTCTTGTGTGTGTTTCTCCTTTCTTTCCTCTTGCTGTACCGCCCCTCCCCTTCCCCCCTTTCCTCTCCGGCGGCCGCCGAACGGTAGGCTGCCGCCCCGCTGACCGGTCAGATCGGGTCGTCCCGGGCGAGGACGGCGTCGTACATTTAACTTTATCACTCCGTTAGCGGGGATCTCTCGACCGCGCCGCCGCCGCGGGCCACCCGAACAGAGAACACCACCGTGGCAGTTGGAGCGGCCCGTCGTCACACGCTATCTCCAAAGGACATCCAATAACCCCATTTTCACTTTGCAAAAATTGTCCAGGAACGGTTTATTGTTTATTTCCTTTCCCCCTGGCAGGTTATGGCGGTGGCAGGTCTCCCCTCTCCCCCTCCCCGCCGATGGCCGCCGTCGCCGTGCCGCCGCCGGGCTGCGCGGACGCGGTTTGTCCGCAGACACTCACGTGAGACACATTCTTTATGACTCCCCCATAAAGACACTGACGTAAAAATGACAGGCCGACAGTATATACTCTGTATATACATATTGGGCGCGTGCCTCGCCGTGCAGCGTCGACAAGACGCTTTCGCTCGCCAAGTTGCCGGCTGCACTTCACTTGTCCCTTTGCCTCTTTCCTCTGCCGGAGACAGGTTTGTGGTGTGTGTGTTCCAAATTGTTCCGAGAACACTGGCGCGACAGGGCACTTGAAAAGAGTTAACATGTGCCCGTAAACAGCACCAAAACATAAACATGGCCGATCCGGGGCTCGGGCGGGGCGGGGCCGGCCAGCAGCAGGCGGCCCATTTAGTGCGGCAGCATTCTATCGGCTTGGTCAGCGGCAGTCAGCAGTAGTTGCAGCGCCGGGCACGACGACGACGGGACGGGCTTGCCCCCGCCGCGCGCCGGCCGCGCCGACTCCGCCGACTTCAAGCCGAGAGACCTGATCCGATTTTTCAGCGGGCATGCAACGCGGCGGGGCGACGCCCGCGACGACGACCGGCCGGTCGACGGGTTATTTCTTGCTCCCGTTCCTTGATTAACTCCATCCATTCGGAATGGCGTCGGGGGGGCTCTCCCTTCTCTGCGAATAATGGACGACCTATTACAAGAGGGGGCCGATTAGGACGTCATCAGCCGCCTCTAACAGCCGCTGGGGATGAAGAGCGACTGCGGCTGCGGCTGCAGTTGCGCTCGAAGAAGGGAGGGGGGGTCTTTTAATCCACCTGGGGACAAGTATTTAGCATGAGGCCTGCCCGGCCGCGGCCCCCCGTCCCCCTGGAGGTGCTGGTGCTTCCCTCCCGGGCCCGGCTGAGGCCAAAGCAAACGAGAGTAATGAACTGCGATTGCGAAAAGACTGCCGGAAAGGCGTCTCTCGGAGGTGTGATGACCCCTGCGGCCCGGCCTGGCCTCGCCTGCAGCGCCCACTTCAACTGGTGGTTTAAAATTTACGAGTTGCGCTGCTGCTGGGCGACTGCGCGACACGAAGTGGTCCAGGAGTGCGCGAGGAGGCTCTCATCCACGAGGCTCATCTCGGACCACGCCGGCACCCCGGACGACCAGGCTGGCCGCAGCGCCCTGCCGGCCGCCGGCCCCGCCCCACGGGTAGGGCCGCCTAGCAGTACCTGCTCCCTTCCGGCGGAATACATCTTCTCCTCCATGCCCCCCTCATTCTCTTGCCTCAGCCCCCCC
>NW_026269073.1:9973-11237 GCF_000697945.3 Frankliniella occidentalis | reverse complement strand
GGCCAGCTTCCACGCCTCCCCTCGATTGAATCATTTGCATCTTTATCGGAAATGCATATAAAAGTGAGAGCCGTGGGGGCTGTCTGAAAAGCCCACTTCCATGCCCTCCTCTAAAGACGAGCCCCTTTTCGGCTTGATTTGGGTCACTCAGACCGACTGACCGGTACGCGCGCGCGCACGAACGCACGCTCACACACAGACACACACACACACACACACACAGTGCTGCTGCCGTGGGCTGCCGGTAGATAGGGCAGGGTCTTCGGTATATACACACTCATCTTCATGACCCATAATTAACGATCCCATTAAGGGAGGAAGAAGACCATCAAATCGTTTTGTGTTGTGTGTAACGACGTTATGGACCTGCGAGCACCGCTACCGCTGCCCGGGGACGGTCGTGCGTGCGCCTATAAAGATTGCGTTACAGTTACACACAAAAAGTGTTTGCGAATAACAGTAACTGTGACAAATGGTATTTGTTAACTGAGATCCTTATTTGACACAAAATCGGTCACGTGTTTCCGCTTCTTTCGCACAGGTTGTGTAAAGAACCCCATGAAGTATGCCGTGAAAAATTGAAATAAAAATCAAATCGTTTTTAGCAAGTCACTAGAAATAAACAAAACCGCCCCACATTTGAAAGAATACTGTACCGCACGCAGCCGTGTGGGCGGGTTGCCTACCAACAAGGCGCCATGGTCAGACCTTGCCCTGCAAGCGCCAGAGCCAAGTCACCACACGGAGTGCACTCTCGCTAGAGACTCATCTCGAGCTGGACTTCCCCGGTGCGGTCAGAAGACCTCCTGTGCTGACCACCAAACCAGGGGGCGGAGATGGAGTGTGCAGGCAGGCGGGCCCCCCTGGGGTGCGCCTGCCCGCTGCTGCTCGAGGCATGGCCCGAAATGACTGGCGGTAGGGTGGAGGAGTGGGGCAGGGTGGCTCAGCAGTGCGTGACCACAGCCCATCGCCTGCTGCGGCTGCACCGATGCACTGGCGGGGGACGTGTCGCAGGAAACTCGTCATACAGGCGCCGTGCGCCCCGCAGCACCCCGCCCCGCCCCGCCTTGCTGGCGCCGCACGGCACTATGTTGTGCGCGGACACTTGTGCCCCGGGGCTGCAAAAGGCCGCGGCGCTCTGGCGGGGTCAGGCCGAGGAGGGACCGCGGCGCCGCGGCGGGGCCGCGAGGGGAAGGGGAGTGTGTCCCGGCGGCTGGGAATGGCTCTCGGCTCTCGCAGGGGTGCGGCTCTCATCCGGGCCGGG
>NW_026269073.1:0-9923 GCF_000697945.3 Frankliniella occidentalis | reverse complement strand
GGGGCGTCGGGTCATCCTATGGTTCCGAGAGAGGACATGAAGAAGGGGACCGTCAAAGCGTGAGGAGGGTGGGGAAGGAGCGTGCGAAGAATGCATACATACTTCCTTTAAAACTTCCGCGGGATTCAGAGATGATCGGGCAAGTGGAACACACCGTCCAGGGGCAGGAATAAGGTCATTAAGGGACGGGCATGCTGCTCGTCATTGCGTACTCAAAGGTGTGTCGTGATGGCGAGCGCTCGCTCATAAACTGGCGAGGCAGATGGACCCGTGCACGGGACGCCATCGCGCGGGGCGTGGCGTGACGGGGCGTGGCAGGGCGTCATAGGGTTAAGAAGGGTGCGCCTCCTTCCTGCCGGCATGGCCGCCCCGGCACCGTGTCGGTGTAGGACGCTGAAGGCTCCTTTTGGTGGCAAGGCCGCGACGAGATCGGGCCGGGTGTGTACTGTACGCACCCAGAGAACCATTTCGTTGATACAACTAAATCAGGGTTGTTAGAAACAAAATCTAGTTCCTAAAACCGACTACAATTTAGTGACCCCTTTTTTATGATACCAATCAAATTAAGTCAGCTAGAAGCTAGACCAAATTATTTCATCGCCACGGATAAATTTTGGTCTACAGAGCTAAAATTTCGTTGGTTTTGAACGGTTTTGAATGTGGTTCTCTGGACTAAACGGTCTTCTGGGTGCATGTTCTGGTGGTGTGGGAATAACGCCGTCAAATACCCTACTTATACGTCTACTTACAGTACAGGGCGGGCCTTATCGTATCAAGATGGCACACCCGGTATTCACTCCCAGCGCGGGTTACCTGGGGTGGTTGGCACTACTCGTCCGGCCTCGTCCCGCCCGGCTGCTGGCGCCAGCGCCAAGAGGAATAATAATGATACAAAAAGGCTTTCGTTCTCCTTCATCTTCTTCTTGACCATCACACTGCCGCCACCGCCACCCCGCTGCTGCTGCCACCTCGACCACGCGAACCGAGATGGTGGTGGTGGTGGTGGTGGTAGTAGTAGCCGGCCAGGATATTGACAGCAGCGCGGGCAGTGGCGGGGCGTGGCGGGGCGGGGCGGGGCGGGGCGTGGCGTGAGGCCGTCCAGACATGTGCTAATTACCCCTGGCGGGGCGCAGCGCGCGGCGGCGGCAGCGAATCTACTTGCTTTAGCTGTGCGCGCTGCAGCCGCTCTCCGAGCAGCAGTCACCGCCTATCGCCTATGCCACTCGGCCCTCAGCGCGAACAGAAATGCGGGACTAAGTCTCGTCAAGTCAATGGAGTTTGAGAAGCCACCCCAGTCGTTATGTTATGGAGGCGTTATTCTGACTTCGGCCAAACACAGAAAATAGTTTTTGGACTTCGGCCAACCGCAAGGATGTTTTGTTTTGAAGTGAAAATAAAAGACTGGTTGACTTTAAACCTTATTGGCCTCACGAGAAAAAAATATAACAAACCAACAACAATAACTGCCAAGTCCCGATTGCAACTGCAGCGCACTACAGCGTCAACTTTTAAACACAATCAGCGAAGAGCTTTCGTGCTGGAGCTCATGCCGGTGCTGCTGCTAAGCCGGCGGCCGGGCCGGGGGCTGGGCTTGGGCTGTCCGCTAACCGGCCACGCCGGCCACGCCCCGCCACGCCGAGGCACTGCTGCACAATAAACGCAACAATGCGATGACGTCCCGATGCATCATGCATGCACCGTGCACACATGCGCCGCTGCCGCAGCAGCAGCAGTGGGAGCAGCAGCAGAAGGAGCAGCAGAAGGAGCAGGGGCAGGAGGAGCAGCAGTATGAGCAGCAGGAGCAGGAGCAGCAGCCGGTATGGCGTGCAAGCGCGCGGGCCCCTCGGTACCCTTCGGTCTGAGTGACAGGTGCACACAGCCCCGCCCCGCCCCCACATGTGCACGCCCCATTCTTGTTATGCAGAAACGATTTCTAGCCTGACGTGGCGACGATGGCCGCCGCATGCGCGCGCCGCGAACAGGACACGACCCACCCGCGCCGCGCACGGAGGGCCGCCGCGGGCAGCGAGCTGGGGCTGGGGCGGGGCGCTGCCGGAGAGTTCCATCGCCCGGCGTGCGTGGCGCGCGGACTGTTTTCAAATTCTTCCTCTTCTTATTTCTTCCACCACGAGGTTTACTTACTCCGCCTGGGAGGGAGACCAGGTTGGGGGGGATCCTTTTCCGACAACATCGTAAGGACTGGAATGTGGATGCGGGCCCAACACGAGGGCGTGGCGGGGCGTGGCGGGGCGGGGTGTAAGGACCGGCACATGCAAGCGGGCAGCCGGCGACCAGGGGCCCCGGCAGGGAGGAGGGGTTGCTCTGGAATGGAGGCGGCAAAAAAAGCCGAAATCTGTCCTGTTGGCTCCGGCCCTGCGGGCAGCCCAGCAGCCGCCTGAGCCACCTGCCTCCGTGCTAAACCGTGGTGCGGGCCTCGGCGGGCAGGTGTGCCCTGGGTCGCCCTGGGCCATGCAGTCCTCCGGTAACGGTCCTGGTGGCGCCCCTAAAGGTGCGAGAGGAGGTGGCGCCGGAGAGATGGCCTCCTCCACCCTGGGCCACCTGCCTCCGTGGAAGCCATGGTGCGGGCCTCGGCCGACGCAGGGCAGGTGCCTTGGGCCCTGCACTGCAGTCCCCCGGTAACGGTCCTGGTGGCGCCCTCAAGGTGCGTGCGGAGGTGGCGCCGGGGGGCTGGCCTCCTCCACCCACGACAAGAAGGCTCGACTCGCAGTGCAACGCTCCCGCCATGCTTGGCTGCGGGAGACTCCGCGGACCTGCACACGCCAGCCAGCGCCTCAGGATGAACAGTGCCACCCGGCGACGCCCCGTAAGGTAACGTGGTGCCCAGCAACACCTTCGTGACCCTTGACCCCGTGGTTGGACCTCGACCGCGACCCGACCGTCTGACCTCGCAGGAGCTCCATTGTACACTTCATCATCTGAGACCGGGTCGTCCGCCCAGCCGATGGGGCCGAAACTGGACAACGTCAGGGGTGCACCCCGAGACCATCGAGGAATCTCTTCTGTGCAGATGCTTTTTGCTAGTCTCATGACTAGGACCCCGAGGTGATGGGGAAGGGTCTAGTAGTACCAACGCTGATGGTAATTTTTGCCCGAGGAGCGCCCTGCTGCAGGCCGCGCCACTACTTCTTCTGGCGGCGAGAGCCGGCCGAGCGCCGGCCGAGGGAAGCGGGCCGGGGCGGAGGAACAAGAACAAGAAGGGTCAAAACGGTCCATAAAAGCGTGCGGACGGACACAAGAATACTCCCCGACCTCATCTCGGCATGATTTACGTCCGTCCAGGACGCTGGCAGGGGGAAGCCGCCAGGGACACTGCTAGTCCAGGCGGCCCGTCGTCCGTGGCGCCGTTGAACTCTGCGTTAAGGTGTTTATACTTCACACCCCACCCTTTCCTCCGCGGAACGGGCTGCGGGCCGGCCGTGGTCATGGTCAAGGTCGCCGGCCGAGAGATCGCTAGCAGCCTCTGGACCCCCGCCTCCTCCCCCGCTGCTGCCAGCGGCGGCCAAACGCTCCGGGAGTCAGTCGTCGGACAGGCAGGGCGGCGTGGTGTTCCGTTTTGTCCAGCACCAGCAACGTTCCTCTTCACGCTCCCCTGACTTGCCCCGCCGCCGAGACTCCTACTGTCCGGCGCGCGGCGGCGGCGGTTACCAACACTTACGCGCCGCTGGGGGGCGGCGAGGAGTAGGGTGGGGGGCACCGGCGGAGCAAGCAGACAGCAGCAAGGCAAAGGGGGCGCCAACGGCGGAAGGGACAAATTGGAGTCCCTACTACTCGCAAAGCAAAGCTGGGCGACGACTCGCTCCACGGCAAGAGCAGGGGCGTCGTCGCTGCTCCTCCTCCCTCCTTTCCCTCCGCGATGTGCCCGCCGCACCCCGCCCCGCCCCGCCGGGAGGAACACCTCAGAGATCGGCGGGGCGCGGCGTCGACATAATTACGGCCGTCTCGTCCCGTCTCCAGCCGGACCATGCCGAGCGATGCAGAGCGATGCAGAGCGGATCAAACTGTGAAGCGGCGGCGCCCGGCCCGACCGGCCGGCCGATTGCACGCCAGGAATAGAAATGCAATAATTCCGTGGCACTGCCGGCTGGAACCTCCCCCCCCCCTCCCTTCCTCACTCACTCTCCCAGCAGCAACCTCTATACCGCAAAGTTAAAACCTATCGGGACCACACATCACACAAGTCCGGTTGTTGTTGCTGGGGTTTACCTCGCGCGGGCGGCAGCCAGGATGGAGGTCGTCGTCATGGTGCTGGCGGCGAGTGTTGGGCGGTCACCGGGCGCCGCGCGCGACCGTAGGCCGCCACATGGGCCGGTGCAACGCTAGCGCGGTGGGACTGGACCCTCTACACGTCCAGGGCGGCGTCGGCGACGAATCGCAACCGTAGGTTGGAGGAGGAGCAGCAGCACGAAGGTGTCGGTGACGACGGGCGATGCGTCGCGTGCGTCGGCGTGCAACGCAGAGGAGCAACAAGCGACACACCACTGACTCGGGCTGCGACTCGCGCGGCGGTACGGCTCGCGGTGTGCGGCACGGTACGGAGGAGCGCGCGAGCGGGGAAGGCAAGGGCGACTGTCGGGCTCCGGCGGCGGGAAGCGACTGAACGGAGCGGGCGCGGGGCCGGAGCAGCCTTGCGCCGGCCCGGCCCGGCCCAAGGAGCGCCGCGCCGCGCCACCCCGCCGCACCCCACCCCCGACGCACCGCCGCGCCGAGCCCCACGCTTGCCGTTCGCCGCCGCCTCCCTCGGATCGGACCTTGGCCTTGGGGTTGGGGTGGACCGCGCCCCGCGCCGCGGGCATCACACCCTCCTCCCGGGCAACATATGGGATTACCGGCACCCCCGCCTCTGCCAATAAGCGGAAGCCAATCGAGCGAGGGCGGACATGATGGGAACATACGAGGGCGGGTGGCGGGGGAGGGAGCAGCAGGACATTTGTTGTGGTTATTACTAGCGGCATTACGTCGGCATGACGTGGAGTGTAGCGGGCCCGGCGCACTGCGGCCACGGGCAACACTGACTGCCCTTTGTTTCCTGTCGCAAAGATCGGAAATAAGGGGAAGCTCCCCTTCCCCCTCCCCCCTCCCTCCCTACCCGTGACTCTATACCTCCTCTCTTCCCACGGACGCGCCTCTCGCGGGACTCAGTCAGCACTCCCACCCGCCCACACCTCATTGGAAATACCTCCCGCTAGCCAAGAGAGCACAGCGCCGGCGGCAGGGGCCAGACTCACAGAGACATACCAGAGGGGAAAAAATTGAAAGAAATGGACAATTTTCGTACACGACTCGTTTTCTTTCTTGTTCTGCGTCCTCCTTTACGGGAAAGAAAAGAAAAACCCCCACGCACCGCGCGCTCGCTAACGTTTCCTTGCGTACGCACGGTGGCGCTCGCGACGACGACGACGACGCCCTGCCCTCTCCCTTCCTCTCCGCTTCCACATTCACGGCGGAGAGCGGGGCGCAAAGAAAACAGCGACTTTCTCCGTTAATTACTGCCGGGCTGGGCCAGTTTGCAGTCCCGTTCGGTGCAGCCGCTCCGTGTGTCGCGTGATCGACCGGCGGACGGGCCGTGCGGTATGGGAGAGCACATGCAAAGCCGCAGCAGCGCCGCAGCCACGCCAAATAACGTCTCGCGCCCCGCCTCCTCTTTCGGAAGAAACGGGCGCAGCAGAGTGAAAGAGTAAGCTAAAATGGGCGCAAAGTGTCCGTCGAGGCTCGTAAAAAAATGTACGGCCGGTGGAGGAGGGGCCTTCGGGAAAACGGGGGCGGGAGTGGAAGACGAGGGTCTCCCTCTTTTGCGTCTCTCTTGGCCTTCCCCTCGCTAAAGACCGTCGACGGCGCAATGATTACGAATCAATCCGTCTGTAGGACGTCGCTCTTTTCATGGTTTTTTGTTTGTTTGTGTACCGTTGCGTTGGGCTGCACCAAGTCGATGCTGAAAATGAGCACAATGCAAGGCACGAGCGATGTCCCGAACGCATAGGCAACCCGCAGGCACGCGAGCTTACGGGCTGTTCTATCCATCCGCTCCGACGGCGCTAGCAACCCACCCAGCTGTAGAATATGACTCCAGCTTCAGGATTTTAAGCTGTCTAGCTATGATGTAGCAGCCCATAGCTCGGCCTCCCCTTTCCCCTTTGCGAGATTGTTTTTTGGGCGCACGCACAGCGGCTTTGGGGCGCTTGGCACACACGCTTAAATGATTTACCGCGGATCCGCTTCCCGCCAGCCAGCTCCAGCCGTGGCACCCATACGCCCGGTGCGACACTGACTGCACTGACGCCTTCCTCCTCCTCCACCTCTTCCACCTTCCTCTCCTCCACCTTCTTCTCCTCCAACTCATCCTCCTCCACCCACCCGCGGGGGCCGCTGCCGCCCGGGACGAAACGAGAGGACGTCCTTTTCGCCGCCTCTGCTGGTTGCGCCTCCGGTTGTATTTTTTTTTTTCGCGTTTGTAATTGGTTGCACTGCTGCACTGCTCCCAACTCCCGGTAACTCCCCTCCAACTCTTCCCCCTCCCCCTCCTCCTCACACCTCCCCCAGGCGCCGCACTCTTTCCACTTCTTTTCCTCGTCCTCCTCTCAAGTTGTTGCTTATCGCCATAATCGCGTACCGCTCCGCATCCGCGCTGCCAGCCACCCCCCCCTCTCTCCCCGTGTCCCTCTCTTCTGATTTTCTCCCTCCCCCACCAACGCCCGCCGCGCCCTCCCTCCTCCTCAACCTCCTCCCTTGTCCAAATCAGATTACGTCCCAAAAATGTGGCAAGGCCCCGCGGGCCTTTGGCAGGGCGTGAGCGAGCAGCGGGCAGGCATTCTCGGACTTCGCCGGCCTCCCCCGCTCCCTTCCTCTCGGTTCGATTCCCACCCGCACACCCGCCCAAAAATAATGTTCCGCAAACCCAGGCTTTTGGCGTAAGGATCAGACGGTAGGGCCAAAGGGCGTGCTACCTGCATGTAGTCGCTTGTACGTATCGTGAATTGTCCACTTTTCAGGGCAAATAAGAGAATGAGGAGACTGCCCATGTGTCACTACTTCGTTGTGAAACTACGTCTAGCACGCAGCCGGGGTTGTCGCTCTCCCTGCCGAGCTCCAACTCCTCCTGGCCAGGCTATCAGTGAGCGCCCTGCTGACCCCGCGCAGGGTTTCCCGCTGTCCCGCTGCTGCCGAGTTCCGCATTCCGCTGCTGTTGGTGGGATTTGGTGAGACCAGTAGCCAGCCAAGCGGGGGCGGGGGCAGGGCGCGGGCAGGGCGGGACCGCATCGCGTATGCACTCCGGGTGGGGTGCGGTGGGGCGGCCGCCAGGTGCTGCCGTTAATCGATTTGGTCCCTATTAGAATTCACGAGGTGCTCCGTTAAGACTCCGAGAGGACTGGCGGGTGGACCCCGCCTGCAGCGAGCGGGCCCTGCCCGCGGTGGTGGCGCTGCGCTGGCCAGCCCCGCCGCGGCCCCGCCAGACTGGAGAGATGTCTATCGACTCAAAGCCGGGCATACTTGCCGCACCAAACAGGCACATTAACACGGTGGAGGCGAGCGGAGGGCCGCGCGTCGCCCTCTTCCAGCGCCCGTCCCAAAGACGCGCGGCCCCGCCAGCCGGCCGGCCCGGACTGCCTGAAGTCGGTCAGGCGGAGCGGGCGCGCCCGCTGCTCTCAAGGGAAAGGGACATAATAAGAGGCTCTCGGCTACTAATTCCTGTTCGAACACCCAAGCGAGCCGGGCGCGGAGCGGGGCGCGGCGCGCGAGTGCGTCCGCACCGCGCCCTGCCGCGCCGCGCGCGCCGCCGGGAGGAGGACAACGCGACAACGAGGAGCCAGAGCTCGCGGACCTCAGGTCTCGGACGTCGCCGACATCTTCCCCATCATAATCATCATCAACGTTCCCCGAATACTGTTCGGGCCGTGTGTTCGGCTACATGCATAGTCAGAGGCGGCACATGTGGATGGGGCGATTGAGTCACTCCGTAGAGTAGACCAATCACCTTGGCGTTTGGGATCATCCGGAGCATCCACATCCGTAGAGAAAGAAGTACGCCCGCCATTTGTTGTTGCGAATGAGAACCTTCCAAGTTCGTCCAGGTTCGGCCTGTGCAAGCTCTCGTAGCGCCTGGTAGGTAGGCAACATCTTGCCAGCAGTGCATGCGTGTATTGCGGGGTGGCCTATCCCGAGTCTAGCAGGCGCCAAACTACAGTCGTTTGCCGAATAAATCTGATCAAATAACTTTCTGGCCAACGCCTTTGCTCAAAGAGTATATTGTCCATCATTGGTGGCCTATGAGTAGTGAACTGTCGGCTGCTGCCCCTGGGGTCAGGAACTCTATCCCCTCTTCACCATCGCCGTCCTCCCCTTCTCCTCGGCGCGCACACGCTCGTCATCCTGCGGATGCCGATTAAAACTAACCGCCCCCTGCAGACTCTCCCCGGCCGGGGCACGGCTGGCTGTGAGGGACGCAGTCAGCGTTGAGAGAGAGATGATCTAGATTACCTTGTCAGCGCGTCGCCATCGTTTTGTCGGGACGGCGCCCGCAGCGGAGCGGGCAGAGCGGAGCACTACAACAACATACATCGCGTTTCTGGACGGGGGACAGCAATTTTCGACGCCTTTCTTCCGCATCCCCCATCCCCCACTGCCCCTCCCCACAAAACACTTACCCCTACGTCGTTTTCTTTGGAGAGTGCGCGTCGGGGCGTCGCGCTGGCGTTCCGCCCGGGAAGTGTGTGAGAGAGACAGAGTGAGAGAGACAGAGTAAGGGAGACAGGGAGAGAGACAGAGCTACAGCGACGGCGAGGCGGCGGGGCGAGGTGTCACCAGGACCATAACTATCAGCAGCAGGAGCGAGAGCTCTACGGCCCGTGACCCCTGCGTCCCCTCGGGCGGCGAGCTGGGGTCAGGTCGGACCGGGCCGGGCGCGGGCGGCGCCCCAAACCATTTACGTCTTAATTACATTGGAGTTTTGAGAGGATCGCAGGGAATGCTGCACGGTAGCGCCGCCGGCTCTGGGCCGGGCCACGCCCCGCCGAACGCGGCGCGGTGGCGGTGTGGATAGGAGCTGCTGCTTCCTTTCTTCCCGCACGGCGTGGCCTCATCCTGTTCCTCCTCCGTCCTCCTCCTCGTCCCGGTCAAGCCCGGCGCGGAGAGGCTACCGGGGCCAGGCAGGCCCCGGGCCCGGCCTCTGGCCAGGCGGTCGGGGGGTTCGTGTCCAGACTAATGTATCAGCACAATTATAGTAGCCCTTAAAAGGACGCGCGCCGTCGAGTCGAGCCGGAGTGGCGGACCGAACCCAGCCGGGCCGCGGCCGAACGGAGCCGAGCCGTGCCAAGAGTCGAGCCGGGTGGGTTCGGTTTGGAGAAGCCGGGTACCATACAGGTCGGCTGCCTAGCTTCTCGTGCCGTACGGGGTATAGGGGCAGCGCCGGACAGCAACGTTCGCAGACCTGGTCTGCCCCCGGCCTTCCTTGGTCTTCCGGGGTCTTCCCTGGTCTGCGCGCATCGTCTTCCTCCTCGGTCGTACCCCTCATCTGGATCTACCCCTGCTCTTCGCTGGCCTGCCCGCGGTGTGCCCCTGTTGTGCCCGGTTGTGCCCCCTGTGTAAGGCCCTGCTCCACCCTGACCTACCTCGGTCTGTCGTTGTTCCTTTCAAGGCCCGTGGCTGTGCCGCGGTTCAAGCCCGGAGGAGTCTTGACGGGTATAATGCCCTGGTCGGTGCAGCTAGAATGTCCGAACTATTTTTCTCCGACCTGGTGACTTTTCCAAAATCCCTAAAAGTGCTGTCCGACCTAGCTTTTGTCCAAACTAATTTTCTCCGGGCCCGTCGATATGCTGAAATTTGAGTAGAATGTGCTTTAAAGAGGATCAGGCTTCAAAAATAAAAAATAAAAATGGGGGAGTACTTTCCTCATCCCACCGCAGTAGTTA
>NW_026269072.1:14026-14363 GCF_000697945.3 Frankliniella occidentalis | reverse complement strand
GTGTGTGCGTGTGACATCGGTGCGACGTCGTCAGCCTCCCGGCCGAGCCAACCGGAGCAGCAGCGGGCGCCGCCGGCCCGGCCCGGTGTGTTCTCTCTGTTGCTGTTTGATTAATTAAAGACGTTTATGAAACTTCCTTCAGCGGCGGCGGCGGCAACACAACTCCAGCATAAAGGCTGCCTGACGTGCCATTTATTTCCCAGCCCGCTTCCTCTTACCATCTCTCTTACCAATTCTCTCTTGCGTACCACACACACACGCCAGCACACACACAAGCACACAACACATGCAAGCACGCGCCACCGACAAACTCATCGGAAACTGAAAATAATGGTCC
>NW_026269072.1:7774-9005 GCF_000697945.3 Frankliniella occidentalis | reverse complement strand
CCGCACCGTGCCGGTGTTTGGCGGGTCTGCCTACCCCGCAGTCCGCAGGCGCCCGGCGCAAACAGAGATGCACGCACACGACAGGGAGTGTGTATTGTCGCGGTCCATGTGGCCCGGCTGGGAGGCGCGCCCACATGCTGCTCACTTATCTCCACTGTTTCACTCGAATGATGACATATAATTCGGGCATTTTGGGCAACCATGACGACTCTTTGCTTTCGTTGCCGTTGATGCGATACCACACCACCTACTTGGTATAAGTTACGACAGTCCTGTTGGACAAAGCGTACTGTGACGGTTCTTGTTTTATTGACCAAATAATCTTAATAAAGTGGAGTACCTCTTAAATTTACAAGAAAAAAGGCAATCATCCTCTCGTTTTGGTTCACAGCGACCTTCAGGAGTGCACTTTACTACTAAATTGGCAAAGAAAAGAATAACTACGTTCGTCCTTTGCGAGATGTTAATGTGTGCACGTCTTTGCTAGATGCACTTTGTTAAATCCTGACCGGTGACACATCAATATCTTCTGCTGGACAAACTTTTGTTTTGTCCAACTGTCACACAGATTTTGTCACAGCACAAACTTCAAAATCATATCATCGGACAAAAATTGTTCCTTGCCATATTGAGAGTGTACTGTTGTGTATGTGTGTTTGCCGGGGCGCTGACAATAGAAAGTTTCCTATTTTTGTTCGCGCCCTATCCATTGACTTTCGTTTAACCTATCCCTTTTTTTCCCTTTTTTTGGCTGAATTCAAATCGGCCCATGGCAGCAGCGCAGCTTTCCCGCTCTGTCCTCCACACACACACACATCCTCTCACGGACCCCCTACAACTCTTCTTTCCCCTCTGCCTCTGCCCAGGTCACTGGGAGGGAAACTGTAGCAGGGCCATTAAAAAGCGGTCGGGCAGCGCTAAAAGAGGAGAATGTGTGTGTGTGTGATGAGGGGGCTTTAAAAAAATTAGCAGCGGCCTGCCAGCAGAGGTGTTCAAGTAATGAAACTGTTCACACAGGCGTCGGGGCGCGCGGGGCGAGTAAGTGCGACGGGGAGGGGGACGCGTCGCGTGGACAACACGGCGACGCGCGCAAGAGTTGAAAAAAAAAGAAAAACGAAAATAGACACAAAAGGTTAGGGAGAGCAGATGGGAAGGGGTTGATTGAAGGGGCTCGAGAGTGAGGCTTTTTTGTGTGTGTCTGAGAGAGAGAATGAGACAGAGTGAGGAAAGG
>NW_026269072.1:0-823 GCF_000697945.3 Frankliniella occidentalis | reverse complement strand
AAAACGAAACAGAAATGACGAGTTCGCGACCGCGCGTGTGCGCGCGCGCCCCCTGCGCGCGCGCGTGTGTGTGTGGTGAACCCCTCAAGGCTCCCCATTCATCAAAAGGCAGTGACGTGCGAATCTTATTTCTCCTATCAGGACCATTTATCTCCCCGCAAACTATACCGTCCCATTCTGGATCAGCACACTCACAACGCTGCGCACATTCTCCCCCCATTCGCCTTTACACACACACACACACACACACACACACACACACAGAGCTAAACACAGAACAGAACACACTCACGCACATCAAACGCTGTGCACGGCGGTGAGCTCACCGCACTCGGTCGCCTCCGCAGAGAGGATAGGGGGTCATTCCGCAAATATCGCATTTGATTGCATCAACAACAACAACAGCGGTGCGGGCGAACGCATGACTCAGGTCGCCGTGGGACAGGCCCGGTGTCACCAAACCTGCTGCAGTGGGACATTTGTTGTGGCCCTCGTGTGAGAGGTGCGCAAAAGAAAACACTCTAGACATCCAAGTGTGTGCACATCGAGACACATGTATGCGTTATATCCTGAATACCTACATATGTGTGCAGCAAATACTGCGTAAATGATCATTATGTACCAAATAGTCTGTTGTACAGTCACACTCGGTGTACATGGCTACACTTCCGCGTAGAGTCCTTGCTAAAAGCTATGTGCCGAAGTGTGTACCTGGCTATGTACACACTATTAGCCCTAAGACGGAGGCGGCCTGTGTGAGGCTACGGGGGGGGGGGCAGTGACGCTCTTGTGAAGTGAGAGGGGCCGCTGGCATGGAGGGGGG
>NW_026269071.1:11589-13010 GCF_000697945.3 Frankliniella occidentalis | reverse complement strand
CAACTTTTAAAAAGATAAATAAAAAAAATAATACACTTGGGCTGGGGTCAGCTGGGAACGAACGTGGAACGAACTGTGCGCAGTGGCCCTCATCCGGTGGTGGTGGGAGTAAAGGGATGGATGCCGGCTGGGCTCCAGAGCTCTCTTTTTCCATCCCACCCTGACTGTGCGAAACTCTAACCCATTCTGGACACAAGCCAGCAGAATTATCACACCTCAAGCCAAGTCAATACATCTCTGTATTGCTTGCTGTCAACGGCAGGCTAACCGAGCTCCGGGCTCCACCTGCACCAAGTGTGCAAGGAGGCCCGAACAGTCAATGAAACGAAATACGTGCTACGAAAAGCATAATTTAAAATCTACTGTTTCTATTACAATTGTGTATACCAAATGAAACGTTTTTTGAGGTCAGTAGTTCTCAGGCTACTATTATTTGAAAGATCACTCACCTGTCGAAGATACGAGCTTCCTTCAGAACGTTCCCAAGGTTGATGTATGCGTCCAAAAAGTTGGGGTCCAAGGCTACAGCTTTCTCAAAGTGGTGGATGGCCAGCCAAATTTCTCCCTGGGCGTTGAACACACAGCCCAGGTTGCTCCAGGCCACAGCAAAGTCGGGCCGGGTCTCGATGGCTTTCAGATAGCATGCCTGTGTGGATGGATGGTTTGGGAGAGGGAGGGGAAAAAGAGGGCGGGGCAGAAAAAACAGACATTGTACAAAACTGTAACGGACTTGTGAGCAAGTCGCCAGCGCGCGCAGATGAACTGCATGTTCATAGCACAGACATCCGACCTCCCCTGCCAAAGAGTGCCCTACACCCTACTCGAGGGTAGTGCTAGAATGCGATCTCTGCAATACCATTACACAAAAAGTGTTCCCATCCTTTCGTGCCAGGCATGGTATTTATCAATTAACAATAATCATCAATTTAACACTACCCTCTCACTCTCACACATCTTTCTCTCCCCAGCCCTTTCGCTCATCTCACACTCTCTCATTCTCATGGATGTAGTGTGTGACGCGCAGCGCAGCAGCCACCTCAACTTCAACCTGAGCGGCAGTCTGCAAGACTGCAACAAAGACTGTTGACCAATCCATTATGATAACAAGAATAACTTAATCGACTGCTCAGTCTGTCAGGTGGCCAGTGATCATGAGGAAATGTGCCTTGTTTCGTGATTGAGTCAGTGTTGGAATGCGCAAAAGAGCGTGAGTAGTTGTCGCCAGCGCATGAGTGCTTATCTACGCTAGGCGCGTGGGAGGCGGAGAAAAACAGCATTACCTAAAAGACCAACAAGTTGAATCATTGGAAAAATTTGACTATTAAGTCAGCCAGTCTCCTTCAACTACAACTAGTAAGAAGGACAACTAAAAAGAAAAAACATTAATATTATGACAAAAAGAAATAAAACATTTTGGAAAT
>NW_026269071.1:2330-7315 GCF_000697945.3 Frankliniella occidentalis | reverse complement strand
GCAAATTTTCGTGAGTTGGGCGCGAGTTGGGCGCGGGCATGTGTATACAACGAGTTGATTGAGTTGGTGAGTGGGGAACCCCGGGGACCGGGTGTCATTATGGGTCAAAAATACCGGGCGTCCGGGAGAACACGCGGCAGCTCGATGGGTTGCCTACGCACCGGACCGGCGTACAGGCGCGGAGGGGTGGGCGAGGTAGGCGCGGGGGAGCGGTGGAGGTGGCGGGAGGCGCCTGCACGCCAGTGCGTAGGCAACCCATCGTTCCCGGTACGAACATGCTGTGATTATTGCTGACATAACTCAAACTATGGCGCTGCCTGACTGCCAGCTTCCTATCTGCGGAGCACGGGTCGGCGGGCGGGCCCTTCAGAAAATGAGTTGCTTGAAGTGCGGCGCATAGGGTATTCCGCTGCAAGACAATCGGAACTTAAAGAAGAAAAGCATGACTGCCCGATCTGTTTCTTCCTCGACGCTGATTGGTCAACGATGGCGTCGGTGTGTCAGTCAGCCAATGAGAACGCAGGAGGATCTAGCAGTCATGTTTTACTTCTCACGGTTCCTGTTTTCCTGGAGCGGAATATCCTATTGAGGGGGGAGGGGGGGGGGTGTCCCGCCCGAACTGCGCTATAACAATACAACAATAGTTCCCTTCAAGAGGACAGGGCGGAGCGACCGAAGAGGATGAAAGTCCCCCTCCGGACAGGACAGGACAGTTGCCGAGCTTAAGCGAGTACGAAAACCGTTCTTAGCAGTATTTCTCGGCCATCTTGATTAACAGGACAACTGTACCCCTTCTGAGTTACAGTGCAGCGCGTGCTGTAGAAGAACCCGCCACCATGCGGGTGGTTCTACCCTTTCTGCCCTTCCTTTGTTGCCGGGCCAGTGCGGGGAAGGACGGGCAGGGAGCAGTTCGATGCTCACACCTCACATTCGCCGGTCCCATTCCCATACCATGGAGCCCGGCGCGTCCGCCGCGGGGCGGGAAGGGGGCGCGGGGGAACACCTCCCGCGAGGTGGCTGGCGCCGAAGGCTGGCCAGGCTAGAGTCCTAGAGTCCTAGAGGGCTCTAGTGACTCTAGCCTCGGCTCTAGGGCGATGATGCACGCGTCGTGACACGTGCCGACGTATCGACCAGCCGCTCTCCGAGTCGGGGCGCCGCGTCGCTCGACGAGTAGACAGATCTCCACGCCGCACTCCGCCCTCCGCCTGCCTTCGAACGGCAAATGACTGCCGATCGACATTGACGGCAACGGCGGCCCGCGGTGTGGATCTGAGGTATATCCGAAATGCAACATACCCCCACGCGCGCCCAAGATCTACTTCCGAATCGAGAACACTTGACAAGTTGTGGCCACACTTCATCTGGAGTCACGACGTCCTTGCGCAATCGGCTGCTCCAGGAAGCCCATATCCCGTTCCAGCGGCAGCGGGCCCTCGGCCCTTCTCGGTACTGCGTCGCCAGGTGCGCCAGCCCGCCGGCGGCGGCCCCTTTCCTTTATCCAGGCTCTCCGAGTCTATTTTTGCGTTACCTAACGACCCCCGGTCAGAATGTGTTCGCATTGAGGGCGGCGGTCCTCGCAGCCCTGGAGGGGGTTGCGCTCCAAATATAGACTGTATTTGCGGTTGTCCAGCTTCGGCGGCGGCGGCGGCAGAGCGCTGCGGGGAACACTGCGGCCCAGTCCCAGGCAAGGGGTGGTGGTGGTGGTGGGGCACGTTGCAGTTATACAACACAACCCCTGTGCTCGCCTAGAGCTGAGCCAGGAGGGACGTCCGGGCGGCACCAGGGGTGGCACCAGGACGGCGGCCGCCCCCGCCGCGCCTCGGGCAAGCAGGAAGGTCGCCCGACCCGGGCCTGGCCGCAAAAACCACCAAAAAACCTTCACTTCCCGACTCCATAACTTCCTTCATTTGATCGGGCGTGGACGCCGACTTCCCGGACCCTCCGGGCGGCCTCGTGCCCTCAGCCTGCCCCCGCCCCCCGCCCCTCACAGCCTCGTGCGCCACCGCCGCCGCCGCTACTTCAGAAAGGGGGTGTTGGCCGCCGCCACCCCACAGCCGGCCACGGCCGTCCATTTGACGGGGGCGGCTGGCTACTGGCCGCGGCCGCCTCCGCGTGACCCAACCGAGTGGCAAAGGCCACAGCTCACGGCCCGACAGGCACGTGTGAGGGCGGTCATGGCCCTCGGAAGGGGCAGCCTCTGCTGCCGGAGGATCTCGTGCCAGACTCTGCGTTTAAATGTTATATAGCGAGTTCGTGAAACGCGATTTCCGAAGTGCTGCAAGCGATTTGAGATGGGGATGGGGATACGCAGTTTCATTGGCAGAATCGCGTTTCTACTAATTCGTGTCGGATTCCATACCGAAAGTTTCAAATCTACAGAGGCTGCAGTCGGATTTTACTGGAACCACGAGTCAAACCTGTTGCAAGTCGGGAAAATCCTCTCCCGTGAAGCGATACGCATACAAAGTGGATTCTGGGGATCAGAAAACTTCCCGCGCGACTTGCGAAATCGCGTTTTGCTGATGCGCATATTGCTCACTGCATGTCCTCTACGGAGGACAGGGACACCGCTCCTCGCCCCGGGTCGGGTTCGTGGGGCCAGCGGCATAGGCGCGCTGCTGATGATCTTGTGAAACCCCCCGGGGGGGGCGGTAAGCAGATCTCCATCACACTGTACTCCACTCCGGTGTTGTACACCTTGCCGGCCGCGGGGCACCCCTAGGATGTCGTCGAGCGGCGTCGTCTCCCCCCGGCTCTGGTCCTCCCTCTCGGGCGGGGTATATCCCAAGGACGTCTTTCCCGCGCGGGCCTGCCTGCTCGAAGCCTCACTGCCCGCGGCCCGGGGCGCGGGCGCGGCTCGCGCGGGCACCCCGAGGACGCCTCTTGCCGGCTAAAAGTCTCCCCGCGGACCTCCTTCCGGGGCGAGGACGCCCCGAGGACGCGGCGGGCGGCTGCTCCTCCTCGAGGCCACCCCAGATGTGATTACGGGAGGCCCACTACGTAACCAGGCCGAGCAGGCCCATCCCCTTCACGAGTCGATGCCTCCATTACCTAACGCTAATAGGGATCCCGAAGGGACCTCACGCAAAAGCGGAGACGTTGCGTGTGCAGCCTCTGCTGCTCAACCCTACCCTTTTCTCCTCCAGCACCAGGACAATGGGGGGTCGCCGCTCCTCCCCCCCCCCCCCCCGCTGGACCTTGTGTCCCACAATGGGGCCGCGCACCGTGTCTATCTTTAGCCCGCTGCGCTGTCCTTCGCGGCCGCGCCGCCCCATCGGGTCCGGGCGCGCCGCCGTCCAACTGCTGCTACTGCTGCAGCGGCCGCTGCGGCTGCTGCTGGTGGAAACAATAGAGGGGTTGGTCTTCCCCCTTCTCGAAGCCCGCCGCCGGACCTGCCGCCGCCGCCCCCGCCGGCCGGACGCGACGGAGGAGGCACCCTTCCCCTCCTCTCTCGGAGCGGGCGCGCACCCCACCCTTCCCGCGCGGCTCCGCGGCGCTCGCTCGCCCGCGCGCCCCGCGCCCCCTCCTCCAGCCACCAGCCCGTTCACGCCGGCAGTTCGCTTGTGGAGCCGGTCGAGACAACGTTGACGCACGCTTGCGCCTCTCTCTTTCTCTCTCCCCACAGCTACCGGTGCGCCGCGCGCCGCAACGCCCCATCGTTGCGCCGTCCTGCACCTTCCTTGCACCTGCGCGTTGTCGTCAGTTTCCCAGGTGAGTGGCATTGATGGCTGTGCACCTGCACCTCCCCTGCACCTGCGTGCCGCCAGTGTTGTCGCGGACTCGGGACACCCAAGGGATTATCCAGAAAGAACGGCCGCCATTCGCCGTTTCGAAACTGCCAAGTTCATTGCAAGCCCGGATAGCGCCTGGTAGGTAGGCAACATCTTGCCTACGGAGCATGCGTGCGCTGCGGGGTGGCCTACCCCGAGTCTCGCAGGCGCCGAGCTCCCGTAGGTCGCCGTCAGAGACTGAGAACAACGGGCGTACCGGGTGATTCAGAGAAGACGCAGGTGCGGGCGGGTTTGCCTACGCATGGAGCCATGGCGCCTGGCGGGCAGAGCGAGCTGGCAAACCCTCCCGCACCTGCGTCTTCTCTGAATCGCCCGCCACTTCCTGGACGATCCTCAAGGGACTTCTCCTTGAGCCGACTCAACCTTGTTAGAACGTAACGATCCTGTGAGATTGGAACGATTTGTACTTTCAGGAACCAACATTTTTTACTCCTCGGACTCGTGGCTCCATGCTGCAGCAGAAATGGGTGATTGTGATTGTTCTTCATTCCCGTAACCTGTGCTCAAGCGGTGTTGTCAAATTTCCGGCAACTGACTGAAATCATCATTTGCCAGTTCACCTGCGCTCAAATAGACCAACAGTTTGTCCGCCACAAAATTTTGTGATTTTCCGCCGTCGAACTACCATTCGAACTTCGGCCGTTTGCCCGAGACCCACCCAGGTGAGCAGCTCGGCTCAGCCACTCGTAAAACGCGAGGCAAGACGAAAGCTGTCTCGTCACGTGTGGCCAACGTGACGGGACGCTGCCCCGTACCGGCTCCGAACCCCATCCCCTCCCCTTGCTCATTCACTCCCGCGCCCACGCTCTAGCCTAGCTCGCTCTCCTCTCCCCGCGATCTCACTCCCTCTTGCTCGCTCTTTACGCGGCGTACCCCTTTCTCGTCGTAAACGCTACAGATATTATTTTGTGTGCAAACGTTCGTGCTAAGTTAAACCTACTTTTCTATATTTCGTTTAATACCAATCAAAGCAGAAATGTGCAAAAAATTGATTCCTTAAATTCTCTCTCGTTCTCCCTTGCTCGCTCTCTCGCTTTTGCTCTCACTTTTGCTTTTGCTCTCTCGCTCTCTCGCTCTCGCTCTCTCGCTCTCGCTCTCTCGCTCTCTCGCTCTCGCTCTCTCTCGCTCTCGCTCTCGCTCTCTCTCGCTCTCGCTCTCGCTCTCTCTCTCTCTCTCTTTCTCTCTCTCTCTCTC
>NW_026269071.1:0-1579 GCF_000697945.3 Frankliniella occidentalis | reverse complement strand
CCCCTCCCCTCACTTCCCCCCTCGCCCGGAGAAAAGTTCCATTGTAATGGTGTCTCCGTCCCTCCCGCAGCGCTAACTTACATAACGCAAAACCCTTATTCAGTAGGTAAAAATGGAATTAAGGGAGGGGGGGGGGAGAAGGCTGCCTGCTGCTTCCGACAATAAGGTAGACCAAACTAAAGGTCACACTCCCTTCCTCTTCCTCCGACAAGGTGTTCGCTGTGCCCCGTCGGGGTAGAAATGCGTATACTCGTGCATGCGTGCTAGTCCAAGCGTTTGCCGCACAAGCGACCACCCTGTACAAAATCCTGTGCTTCCTGTGCCTTGAAAATTAGAACATTAGGCTGGTCGCTGGTCGCAGTCACCCGCCGACCTTCCTGTGCTGTAACGTCCCCGAGCCCGCAGGCGCCCTTTGCTTTCCGCCCACACTTTCAGGCGAAGTTACATAGCAACCGCCGAAGGTGTTTTATTGCAGACGTTTGGGGTGTCGTGCCCCCTCCCCCCGGTCGCCCATGCCGCTCGGGCATCCGCTCGCTGCAGCCCCTCGCACAACGTGATCGTCCTCTTGTTCTATATTGTTATTGGTTGTTATCAGGTGTTCGTGCACGAGACCCTGCCTGACACGGGACGCCCGACCGCCGAGCCAGCCCGTGGCCCGCCCGCTGCGTGCTGCACCCAGCAACCCCGAAGCACCTCCCCGCCGAGGCCGTGTCGAGCCAAGGGTAGCCCGGTAAGAGACAGAGAGATCCTCTCGGGTGGCGCTGTGGGCGCGCGGCGAGCCTCAGCCGCTAAAGCAATCCCGTCTTTTGCCGGAGCCACAGGACGCGTGGTGATGGAGACATGGACTGCGGGGGCCCCGGACGGCGTGCCCCTCCCTACCCCTCTCTCTGTGCGCTCCGCCCGCCACACCGCGTCATGCGGCAGCACCGCCAGCGCCCAGGACAAGACCTAAGTCACGATCGCCACCACCACAACCACCACCCAGGACTCCGCCATGTCCCTGCAAGGGATCGCCTCCCCGGCCGCCGCCGTGGTGCCCGTGGCGCCCGCGGCCGCCCTGGCCGCCCAGGCCGGCCAGGCCGCGCCCCCCAGCCCCACCCTGGTGCCCGTGCTCGCCTCCTCCCTTAGCCCCGCGCTGGGCCCGACCATGGGCCCCATGGGCGGCCCCATAGGCGGCCCGCCCACGCCCCCAGGGCCCTCCACGAGCACCGCGGCGACGTCCACGGCGGGGCCCTCCTCGTCCGGGCCGGGGCCCAGCCACGGCGCCACCTCGTCCTCGGACACCAGCACGTCAGAGCCGCAGCCGCAGTGCGCGGCGTACAACGACGAGCTCACGGCCAGGTAAACCCAGAACGTGAGGAAGAGCGCCGTCAACGTGACCGGCTCATAGGCCGGCCGCTCGCCGCCGCTGTACAGTACTCGGGGCCGCGAAGTAAACACGCACGCACTGCAAACGGGGCGACGTTTGAAACCCGCGCCACCGCGGACCAATGAGAGCGCTCCCGCCGCCCCGCTCCCCGCGCTGCAGCCAATCGCCGTGCCGGCGCGCCGCGCTGGAGGGGGTAACGCGGGGCGGGGT
>NW_026269070.1:7562-7931 GCF_000697945.3 Frankliniella occidentalis | reverse complement strand
TCACTCCCACTAGGTTTTACCCCGTAACGGGTTGACCTGCGCGGGAATGCCTAATCAGCAGGAATATCCGGTGGAAATGACAGCTCGGCGCTGCTCTGGCAGTGCGCTCAACACTGATGTACAACAGAAATAATTGAAAGTCTTGCTCGCTTTCTCTAGCAGCTGCAGCAGCCTGCTGTGCGCCCCGGGGCGACAAGCGTTCCAGCTGCACTTTACGCGTCGCTGGGCCCGCGCCCGACTTGGACTTCAGTTCTTCAAATTATCGGATGATAGAGTTTATCCTTGAAATTAAAAGTTTGCGTTTTTTCGAGGTGGGGGATCTTTTGTCGTTTGTTTAGAGAGAGAGAGAGAGAGAGAGAGAGAGAGAGA
>NW_026269070.1:2245-2802 GCF_000697945.3 Frankliniella occidentalis | reverse complement strand
CCCGCTCCGGCCACACGCCGCTGCAGAGGCTATACGCTACAATATATGACTGCAGAGGAAGCTGCTGCCTGCGGCGGGCCGCGGGCCACGCTGGCTGGCGGGCTGGTTGTAGTCTTTGCCGTGGGCTTGCCGCGCAACGCGCCCCGCCCCCACTACGACTTGTTGTGTGCCCCACACCAGGCGTGTAGTGAGTGTTGATGTGCTCCGCAACTGTGCGCGACCCCAATATTGTAACGTTAAGAATGGACGATGCAGACACTGTCATAAAAACAACCATTACTCTGGAAACTCGGGTGTGAGACAGTCTAACACCAAATGGTGTTAGGCAAAATACCTCACACCAAACGGTGTGAGTCAAACATACACCTCACACCAAATGGTGTGAGACTCGTTGTGCCTCACACCAAATGGTGTGAGACTCGTTGTGCCTCACAGCATAATGGAGTGATACTTTCTCATACCAAATGGTGTGAGACACAGAGGGTCTCACACCATTTGGTGTGAGGCACAACTAGTCTCACACGTATGGTAAGAATACTATCGCGTATGGTAGAGTT
>NW_026269070.1:0-824 GCF_000697945.3 Frankliniella occidentalis | reverse complement strand
GCCTCTCTCATTGTCTAAGGAATATACCTATTGCAGCGGCAAGAACCTGAAAAAAACAACACAAATGAGCTAACGTGAGGCAATCGAAATTCGTCGCTGTGCAATGGGATCGTCTAGAAAGTACGTCCGCTTTACTAATGAACCCTAATGAACCAACCTCTGCAAGCGCTCATAGCGCCTGCTGGGTAGGCATCACACTACATTCGCTGCATGCGTGTACTGCGGGACGGCCTACCCCGAGTCTCGCAGGCGCTGAACTCCCATAGTAGTTTGCCGCCTAGTGAATCTGACGTACCGGGTGTAACTGTGAATGCAAGCAGCAGTGTTGCGGGATTGCATACCCAACAGGGCTGCAAGGGCCATGACGCCTTACGGGCGAATTGGGTAGGCAAACCCGCAACACTCTTGCACATTCACAGTCACACCCGGTACTTCTGGACGATCCCGCTTCCAGTTGAAACGTTAGTTGTCAGAACCCGAATCAAGAGTTCGTTGCCAGAGGAAGGCTGTCATTGCTGCGCTCGCGTTTGGTCTTATCCATTCGGCCAACCGCAACCTCATATGAACTTATTTTGTTCACGTTTTCTGATCATTTTGTTTTCATTTTACGTGCAGTCTATAGCGGTGCTCACGCGAGGCTCGCCATGCTCCGCACCGCGCGCCTCACATGCTCGGCGGTAGTTAGAATAAAGCCCGCTGATATTCAGAGCCCCCTGCTAACGAGTTACTTAGCGCCCGCGCTGCCACTGCTGCCGCTCCTTTTCATGCAAGCCTATTTCTCGCCCGGGGGAGTCGGCATTAACATACTGCGGGCTACTTGGCGT
>NW_026269069.1:6374-7955 GCF_000697945.3 Frankliniella occidentalis | reverse complement strand
TCGGCAAAGGAATTGGAAACAATCGCTGCGCTTGCTTTGTCCCCGTCATAAACGGCAGGGTTACGCTCATTAAAAGGGTCGAATCCCTTGCCTAGACCTGCCGAAACACCCGCCCGCCTCCGCACGCTGCCTAAGCGAGGCGCGCCACGCCGGTCGCCGGCCGCCATTGGCATTGGCAGGTCTAGGATAGGGCCGGGACCCATCCAGCGGCAGGTCTTCACGCATCGTAATGACACTCACAATAGATCTCGGAAAGCAAAGGCCGAGCCGGCGGCCAAAATTTAGGGAATGGACTCTATCCGTGTCGGAGGGGTCTCTACAACTCGGAAATTTCGTGACCCGTGATTTATATTCAACAGTTAAATATATGTAAATATGAAGAGGAATAAATGTGAATACACGTCAAATTCGGATTGAATACATTTAATTTATTTAGTACAAATGGATAACTGTGAATATTGGTGAATATCGACTAAAATGTAGTGATTATTAATTTTTATTTGTACCGTGACCCGTGACCCATAATTATCTGAAGTTGTGGACCTGACCTCGTCTGTTTCTCCGAGATTCATTCCGCGGGTAGCACAGCGCCTGCGATACTCGGGGTAGGCCACCCCGCAGTACACGCGCGCACTCCGTGTGAGATGTTGCCTACGAACTAGGCGCTCTCCCCGCTCTCCGCTGGTTCGTAACGGAAAATGACGGACGCACCGGTTGTATCTTTGAATGCGCTTCAGTGTTGTGGGATTAAATACTCGCTATAGGACTGCAGGTGGGCCATGGCGCCTTACGAACAAAAAGAGATTTGGCAAACCCGCAAGATGGAGCGCATTCCACGCGGTGTAAACTCCCTTCGACGTTCGACGATCCCTTCTTCGGTGGTGGTTTTGTGAGTTATTAGTCGTGTAATGTGCAGAGTCCCCTAACAAAGTCCAGCTACGGCGGAGGGTAGAGCGCAAACAAGTACCTGGTCAAGACGTTCTTCCGTCTTCAAAGGGGGTCGCCTGAAGCAGCAGCAGCAGTAGCCCCATCAGCAGACCCCAGGGGGGGCCGGCCCGCGCACCCCGAGCACGCAGCCCCGACTTTTAATTAAGCGACTGCTTGACCCTGGTCGGGGCCGGGGGCGGGGGGTCCCGTTAGACCCGGGCTTCGCTGCGACCTTCGACTCGTCGGGTTCGACTGTGTCAAGTCTGGCGGTCGCGCTTCTCGCTCGAGCTCTCGCTGCTGTGTACCCACTCGGGGGCGGCGGGGTTCCGTTTCCGTGGCGGCGCTGCAGACTTGCCGCAGAAACCACTAACACCAATTAAAGCCCGGGGTAAATGGAGCTTCACGAGCCTGCCGCACGAGCCGAGCCTCGCGCCGCGCCGCGTTGGCGTGGAGCTCGAGGACCAGCCAGGGCCGGCCGCAGTGCGCACCGCCGCGCGCGAGGACGGCTTCGCTTTGTGTGACACACGGGTGGGTTCGGAGGCAGGCAAACACAGCGAGCAGGGCTCAGGGCAGGTTAGGCTAGAAAGGGGAAGAAGGAGAGGAGAGAGGGTGAGATTAGGAGACAGAAAGAGAGAGGGAGAAAGGTAGAGTAGA
>NW_026269069.1:5758-6242 GCF_000697945.3 Frankliniella occidentalis | reverse complement strand
CCCGCCCGCCCGCCTCGGCCGCGACTGTTCAATATTTAGCGTTCTGTTCGCGAGGGGGAAAATGCTGGAGGGAAGGACGACATTTGCGGAGGTAGTGGGGAGGACAGGGATTAGGGGTGAAGGAGGGGGAGGGTGCGGACGGACCAGAGAACTTGTGTACTCTCGGCGTGAAGGAAGAAGAGAGAGTCTGTGTGGCTCAGTGTGTGTCTGCGTGTGTATGTGTGAGTGAATGTCAGTCTGAATGTGAGTGTGAGTTCAAGAGAGAATAGAGAGGGAGAGGGGGTTTTGAAGGTGACGTGATGTAAGGGTACGGGTTTGTGCCAATGGGAGTGAGGGAGGCGCTGAGGGGTTGCAGCAGGGCTTGTCGGACCCTCCGCCGCCGGGAGCCGGGAGAGAGAGCTGCCGGGAGGAGTTGCCGCCGTCAAAGACGTCAATTGCGAGAAACATTAACGGCAGTCAGCATCTATTATCATCAGGAGTGAGC
>NW_026269069.1:0-881 GCF_000697945.3 Frankliniella occidentalis | reverse complement strand
GTGCAACAACGGGACTGTCAAACGGCTTCAGTCTCTCTAGTTTTAGTTGTGTGACGCTTTCTTGTGCAAAGTCGTAAGTGTAACTCGCGCCTGTTCCACAAATTTCAGCAAGATTTCAAAACGATAATTTGACTATCATTCGCAAAATGCTTGAAACTACTAAAGGTGTATCCTTTGCCCGACTTCATGAACATCCATTGTAACTTATTTGCGAGTGAACGTGTACGGGTGCTAAGCCCGGGCCGCTATGCTCCGTGGTGTACGGCCCCGCCCCTCTGCCGCGCTACGCGCGCTTTGAAAGTTGTGGGAGTCATTGTTACGTTGGCAGGCGTGGACTTTTGATAAAACTTGTTGTAGCCGCGCTCCGCTCTGCCACGCCGCCACGCGGTGCTGCGCCGCGGGGCTCCGGGCGGCCCAGCGGCCGAGTGGCGGGGTGGGGCCGGCGACGGCAGTATGCTAAAAATGTTACTCTAAGTTTAAGCGAGTCAGATGCCGAGAGGTAGTGCTGAACCCAGTGCCGAGCACCGTGCTCAGCACAGAGCCGACCTGCAGCAGTGTGGCGTGCAGCGTTGAGAGCCTCGCTCTCGCCACCCTCGCCTCGGTCTCGCCCGCAGCCTGATTCTGAGCCGTCGCCGCCGAAGGATCCCCCACTTCCAAAAATAGGTGAACAACGAGTTAGCAAGTTGCTGCGGGTAAGGCGCGATTTGGGGTCCATTTGTTGAGAGTTTTGCACGATTTTAACGCGAGTTTTCGGGGCTGTTCGTGAGTTTTCTCGAGTCGGACGCGAGTTGGGGGCGCGGGCAAGTGTACAACGAGTTGGCTAGGGGGGGACCCCTCGGTCGCCGCACTCTTAGTTACTCACAAAAAGGATACTTTACACT
>NW_026269068.1:11361-11674 GCF_000697945.3 Frankliniella occidentalis | reverse complement strand
CCAAATCAAAGTCTGTCCTCAGCTCAGATTAAAGACACTTCTGTGGCCTCAACTTAAGTTAAATGTTCATACTAAAAGTCCAAAATGTTCTTGATTGTCTGTAACATTACATTCTTGAGTAAAAAAAAAACACCTATTACCAAGTTTACAAAATAATCTCCTGCCCAAGTGGTACCAATTTTAAACTCGGCTTAGAAGATGCCCGGCATTACAAAAAAAATAATCCTACGTCATTGTAAAAACCAGCGACGTACGTCACAAGCCACTTAAAACTATTATTTATTCGTGTCGCTCACCCTGCTGATAAAGATAG
>NW_026269068.1:5205-5971 GCF_000697945.3 Frankliniella occidentalis | reverse complement strand
TGCAGGCCACGCTGTATATTACACATACACCAAGATATTTAAGAGAACAAACTGTACCAGACACAAACGTTGGGTTGACCGCCCTCGCCCCTGCAGGGGCCTGGGTAGGCCACCCGACTACACGGGTGTCAAGGTGGCGGCCTACCGCCGTGTCCGCGGGCGCTCTCCGCCGCCACGGCCGCTACAGCACAGCTATGGAGTTGGTCGGGGGAAGCGGGAGCTAGAGAGAGAGGGAGAAAAAGGGAGGAGAGAGAGAGGGGGGGAGAGAGAGAGAGAGGGGGGGGAGGGAGGGACAGAGAGAGAAAGAGAGTGTCTTGGGCTGTCGCTCACCAAATGATTCCTGGAGCTTGTAGGCGAAGAAGGAGCGGGCGGCGCCGAGGTCAGACATGACTGGGACTGGTCCGACCACGACGAGCTAATGATGACCACCGGCTGCGTATGCCCCTATATACCCGACACAGAGCGCGATAAAGAAGGTGACCGCTAAGAATACAGTCACTGCGCACCCGCCGTCAAAAACATAGTTATCACAATCGCAGGCATCCGCGGCAGAGAGTGTGGGGGGGGGGGGAGGACGAGGGGCGACCCATGACCCTAACCGCAAATGACCCAGCGCTACACGGGAAAAAATGACTTTGTTGTGCGGATCAATTTTGTTTGGTTAGCTAAATTCGATAGCAGGATCCGATACCCACAACCACAACCTCCGCCCCACCAAATAACTTATTACGACTTAGCGCGCTAAGCGCGGGAGATCGCTAGGCCA
>NW_026269068.1:0-410 GCF_000697945.3 Frankliniella occidentalis | reverse complement strand
GGCAGAGAGGGGGACAGGGATATAGCGGCAGGAGCATCAATAATGCCCTCTCACAACCTCCCGGACACGGACGGACACGACATTCGTCTCACCCCGCTTCGCCACCCCTCGAGGTCTAATGCCCAGCCCCCCACTATTTACCTCCCCCATTCTTTTCTGCACGCAGCCTCGTGGACCGCGGGGGATGTCTCCCCCCCCCCCCCCTCTCAGCACCGGCCTGGCTGCCTGTGCTCGACGGCGCGTCAAACGCAACAGTAATGCCCCGTTTGGTTTGCTCAGCCTGTTACTTGTGTGCTTAGGTGAGTGAGTGTGCGCTCGCGCGCGCCTATATGTGTCAGAGCAGCAACTTTAATACGGCAAAAATGTCGCGTATATACTCAACACTTTACTGGTTTGTGAGTTTCGTAGAA
>NW_026269067.1:4360-4982 GCF_000697945.3 Frankliniella occidentalis | reverse complement strand
ACGCCGCCCGATCCGAGACCCGTGCTTTACGCACTGCCTGAGCCGATCAGTGGGCCAAGCCTGCTCTGCAAACAACACTCTCTCGGGCCACGACAATATCTCGAAGGCGTGTACGCGTTGGAAAGGCGACCCCTGCCCGAACGTATGGGGTGAGGTAATGTGTTAACATGCGCCCTCTCAGGCGCGAGTACGCACTACACCCCCCATGAGCCCTAACAAGCCGCCTGAGTTCACTGAACAAACCCCACGATGTAGACCCCCACACGCTATTCATAGGTGCGGCATTCGGCTTCGCGCTGGCCCGGGCCGCGGGGCGGGCGGGAGCACTGAGCCCGCCGACCACCCTCCGCTCCCGACTCTGTGACGTCAAGGGGAGAGAGAAGCCCCCGCGATCCAAATTCACATTTTTAAATGGAACGCAGAGTCAAATTCTAAAATTTTACTAAAATTCACCCGAATATAATGTAATTTTCTCACACCTACAACAACAATGCACGGCAGAAAAAAAGTACACCGGTATTCTATCCTGTGCATGTGCACCCTGTGCGGCTCGCGCCCGGAGACCCGCACGCAGGTCGGCGCTATGCAGGTGGCGCACGCAAGTGTCGCGCCCCCGGGCTGG
>NW_026269067.1:892-1208 GCF_000697945.3 Frankliniella occidentalis | reverse complement strand
GGTCCACGTCTCTCTCTCTCCCTCGCTAGAACGCCGGACTAATCGCTGGATGTGCCGTCGATCTCTGATACAGCCTTGCGTTCTTGTTGTTTCGTGTTTTTTTTCATTTGACCGTCGTAAGTCATAGCCGACGCCTCGCCCAGTAGGTCACGGGTCGGTGCTACTCTGTGGCGCGGGGTGGGGTGGGGCATGCCACTGCAGGACGGATTAAATGATCCCCGGGCCGTTCCACACCGACCAGCCGGCGTATCGTTCGTTCTTCTGCCCGCGGGCCAGGCCTATGGGGCGCACACACCGCGGGCCAAGAGGAAGCACA
>NW_026269067.1:0-842 GCF_000697945.3 Frankliniella occidentalis | reverse complement strand
GTAATCCTCCGACTCGCTGCAGGAAGTCATTCTTATATCATAACGATATCAAATGTAGCAGCGGCGCCACTTATTAACGACGCACCCGTCTATTAACGGCTTCTCTCTCACACGGCGGGCCGTGCCGGCGGCGGGCCGACGGGCCGGGGCTGCTGGCGCCGGCCCAAATGGTCCACGCGGCCCGTGCGATCATCCCGATGGGATGCTGCGAACAAGATGGAGCGCGTGCCTGCGCCGCCCGATCCGAGACACCTTGCTTTACGCACTGCTTGAGCCGATCAGTGGGCCAAGCCTGCTCTGCACACAACACTCTCTCGCGCCACGACAATATCTCGAAGGCGTGTTGTACGCGTTGGAAGGCGACCCCTGCCCGAACTTATGGGGTGAGGTGATGTGTTAACAGGCGCCCTCTCAGGCGCGGGTGTGTTGTTCGCACTGTACCCCCCATGAGCCCTAACAAAAAGCAGCCTGGGATTCACTGAACAAACCAAACCCCTGGATGTAGACAACCCGCACACCACCGCGCCATCCCGCTATTCATAGCTGCGGCATTAATTCGGCTTCGCGCCGGCCGAGGGTCCCGCGGGGCGTGTGAAGTCAGGCTGGCCCGCGCGGCCCGGCGCGAGGCCCCGGAGGCCGGAGGTGGAGGTGCATGATACTACACTCGGTTTACAGCCGCCGATTAGTGAAAGCGCCTCCTCGGCCAGCCCACGGGCTGAGGCGGCCACCGCCGAGAGTTACAGGAGTGACGAACGCCGTAACTGGTAAACGTCACCTTGTCAGTTACGTGGTGCCCCGCCCGACCATCGAAACAACCCGCGAGTCAGGTGCCGAGAGGTACG
>NW_026269066.1:10566-11021 GCF_000697945.3 Frankliniella occidentalis | reverse complement strand
TGGGGTCGGCTCAGAGACCGGCGGCGCCACGGATTCAAAGTCAAGACAGACACGGGCGCGCGCGTGTCGCGGCGAGACAAGCGCCGTCATTGCGCCGCCCTCAAAGTGGCCGTAGAGCCGGAGCCGCGCCAGCCGCGCGCCCGTCGTGTAGCACTACAGTGAGCAAATTTCACTTGTAATTCATTAGCATAATTTGGTTGTGTGTATGTGAGCAAAACGAGGGCAAGGGGGTGGCGGCGACGAGTGGAAGTGAGGTAAGGGTAAAGGGGGGGGGGAGGGTTTGGTAGAGGTAGGAAGGGTAAAGGGGAGAAGGGATTGAGCAGCAGTGGAAGGGAAGGGTGGCTCACAGAAGGGACCAAGATATTATCACGGTTTGGCCATCGCGCCCTGCCTGCCCCGCCCGCCCCGCCCGCCCCGCCCGCCCCGCGCCACCGCCCCGCCCCAGCGACCCACTG
>NW_026269066.1:5091-5361 GCF_000697945.3 Frankliniella occidentalis | reverse complement strand
AGAGGCTAAGAGAACGGACCGGAACGGAACGCCGCCCCCACACGCCTCATCCCCCTTGTCTCCCTATGCCACAAAAATGCGGCGGCACGAGGTTGACATTTGTCTTCTTGTTTTGTTTTTATTTTTTTTTGTTTCGCGTTTTCTCTTTTTCCTCCACGGTGTCTGGTCTGGTGGATGGGGTCGGCTCAGAGACCGGCGGCGCCACGGATTCAAAGTCAAGACAGACACGGGCGCGCGCGTGTCGCGGCGAGACAAGCGCCGTCATTGCGC
>NW_026269066.1:0-306 GCF_000697945.3 Frankliniella occidentalis | reverse complement strand
AGGATCTACTGCGTAGTTGGTGTACTTCCCTCCCGGCCCGCGCGTGGCCCCGTGGCCGCTACAGTACTACGGTTGTCGCCGTTGTGCTGTGTTGGATAGAGAGAGGGATGTTTTCGCGCAACGGCGCACTCTGAAATTCCCTTCTGGTTATTTTCTCTCTCCCTGCTCTCCCTCTCTCTCCCTCCCTCTCCCTCTCTCCCTCTCCCTCCCTCTCCCCCTCTCTCTCTGGCTCGGCTCTGGGGAACACAGGCGCGACATCAGCATTACAAACCTCAATCAAGGCCGCCTCCCCCCCCCCTTCCCCCC
>NW_026269065.1:6631-7167 GCF_000697945.3 Frankliniella occidentalis | reverse complement strand
TGTAGGGGCTGAGAGGCGCGTCCATGTCCTCCAGGCCGTGGGGACTTCAAGAGGTGCGCGCCGTGCCGAATATGTCCACGCCGCGCAGGCGAGTGTAGTGGAGTGGGCGAGGGGGGGAAGTGGCCTGATCGCACAGTCGCAAACGGGCGGTGTGCGTGAAAACGCCTGTGTATCGGAGGGTAGGCAATCCCGCCAATCCCAGGCTCCCCGCACTCTCCGGTCCACAGCTAAAGTCGCAGCGGGTTAGAAGGTTTCTGAAGGTTTGCATCGTGTGTCTATTGCGGTGACATTGCTCTTTTGCACAGTATCCTTTTTGCTTACTTCATCTGTCACACGACTCCTAAGGCCAGCTGCCAGAGAAGCATCCCTGTAGTGTCCTGTGTCACCCTCCTCGACAAGACATGCGCAGCGTTGCAGCGCAGAGCTCTTTCCCGAAGCTATGTACCGGGTGTAACTGCCCAGGTAAATGAGGGTTATATATGCTTCATATATAATTATATATGTTCTGTATATGGTAATATATGTCCTTATATATG
>NW_026269065.1:5836-6278 GCF_000697945.3 Frankliniella occidentalis | reverse complement strand
GTTTAAACCGGCGTAGCTTCAGTATTAATGATTCTACACTCAAAACAATGGCTTCATTAGTTGCAGTAGACCATAAGCATTCAAAAACTTACCACGTGAGATTCCTCAGCACACTGGCTTCAGAGGAGATAGCTTCGCCAGCCAGCGCGGCCCACATTTCGATGTACTTAGTACCTACTCCATTATAGCTATACTTCATGCTCGCATAGCCGCGCCGGCCTACAGAGGAGAACCGTGCGGCGCGGCTATGCGAGTGGCCACTGTGGTTACCATTGTTGGTGGCACTGCGTCAAAGGTGTCAGAAAGTGTCGGTTCTGGGCCGGGGTTCGATCCCTGGTGCCTGCCACCCGGTGCAGCTAGATTGTCCGGCCTATTTTTCTCCGACCTGGTAATTTTTCCAAAACCCACCAAAGTGCTGTTCGACCTTCTTTTCTCCGACCTC
>NW_026269065.1:0-556 GCF_000697945.3 Frankliniella occidentalis | reverse complement strand
GAGTGGGACTGAGAGGGAGAGAGAGAGAGATGGAAAGAGTTGCCACCTGTCCGCAGGTGTCCGCTCGTGCGGCTCGTGCCGTGCCGCCGTAGCTTGTCTCCTGGCCCTATTGGTAGTATTGTGGCGAAGGAAACGGTTCAAGATACTCTACTCACGTAGAATCGTGCGTTTGGATAGCGCAGCTTTTAAAACCAACACGTTTACTCGACAGTGCCATCGCAAACAGAAGGAAAACTTTGTTCTGCATCCCTTAGTATAGTGAAGCGCCAATGGCCATTGGTCAGCAAATCCCTCTACCTGAAACCCAAATGTGTGGAAGTCGTACGCTTGTAGGTGTGTGAACGCCCTTCGTCTACATGGGACACAAGTAGTGTGTGAATTACAAAGCAAAGTGAACACATGTACCCGCTTAAGTGTGAGAATGGGCGTTCACACACCCACAAGTGCGCGCCATCCACACACTTGCGGGCTGTGGGCTGGGCACGACCAGCCCCGCCTGCGCACCGCACGCCTTGTAGGGGCTGAGAGGCGCGTCCATGTCCTCCAGGCCGTGGGG
>NW_026269064.1:5215-5977 GCF_000697945.3 Frankliniella occidentalis | reverse complement strand
TCCCTGAGATAGTGCCCGGTCCGGTCCGACCAGCGCCACGCACTTCTTCCCCAGGGAGCGGCCGAGAGCGAAGCCCGAATCTGACAACCCGCTCCCGCTCGTCCAGAGGCCGCGCCCGTGTCCCCTTCCTTACGGCTGCTACAGCGGGGAGCAGCAGGGGTTCTTATGCTTCGTTTAGACGGTGCTGCTACTCCCTTACAGAGAATTATTGCAAGTCTGCAATGGGCTCGCTTTCTTAACATTGTCTCTGGAAACGAAGCTGGCATTGTTAATCCCTTGTGAACGATTGTGGCTGCTTTCTCTTCGCAATTGCGAAAACATTTTTTCTTCCCGACTCAGTGTTTCGTAACAGCTCAAGTAGCTACAATAGTCCACATTGATCCGCCCGCCGCGCGGCCTGCCGTCTGGAGCGCAGAGGTGGCAGTGGTCAAAAGCCACAACTGAGCGCCCTGTGGCCCTGTGCTAAAGGGGGGCAAAGGGCGGGGGCAAACCGATTCCGCGAAAACCTGTGGTTCTTGAGTCACTCGCGGAGAACGGCTGGATGTTGTCGTACTCGACCCAGCACGATTTAATTGCCCTCACCAGCTTTCGGTGGCATCGGGGCGCGCAAGGCACGCACTGCTGCATGTCATCGTCGCACGACATGGGGTCTTCCAGCTGCAGGTGGAGCCCATGGCGTCGGTGTGCAGCCACGCGTGGGCGCAGTCCCCCCCATAGGCCCAGTGCACCTCCAGCCTGCGCAGGGCCGGCGCGGTCACGGGG
>NW_026269064.1:2812-4395 GCF_000697945.3 Frankliniella occidentalis | reverse complement strand
TATTGTAGCTCTACGTGGAGCAAGGGGTTCCTCGACATGAGCACTCCGAGGTCCTCCCTGTGCAGTAACGCGTGAGCGCAAACATCTGACGTTGCATCAAAGAGGCGTATCTGAAGGCTCCGCAGGGACGGGGCAGTGAGAGGAGTGATGCCGCCCAGCAGCGTGTCCGGGTCCATGTTCAGCACGAGCCGTCGCAGGCCGGGCAGCGAGGGTAGCGCGAACCGCAACTGGTCCAGGAGAGGTTCCAGGAAACATGCTCTCTCGACTTCGATGAACAGCATCTCTACTTCTGAACGTCCAGATGACGCGAGGGCACCAATGAGATCGGCAGCGAACTCACCCACAGTAACACAATCATCATCATAATCACCAAGAAAGTACAGATAAAGGGATCGGAGCTGGTGGGCGCTGCGGAGAAGCTCCAGGGCGCCGGGGGTGTCATCGTCGTTGACGGGGTCCACGGTGAGCTGCAGCGAGCGCAACGACTCGCAGGCGGCCAACTCCCCAAGCCCAGGCATCAGACGCGAGGTCAGCTGGCGGAGGTTGGGCATGCCGGCCAGTGGGTGCAACGGCGAGAGGGCGGCGTCGATAGAATAGAGGTGGTTGACTACCAACTCAACCACCTCAAGGGTAGCGGCGTGCCCGGCCAGCATGTAGTTGCAGAAGGCCACTGTCCAGGGCAGAATATAGCAGGTGAAGCTCTTCAAGGACGGCGCGATGGTTCCACGCTGCCCGGTGGTGGGCGCGACTTGCTCGCCGCACCTGTCTTGAACGTTGACCGTGACTACCTCGAGGCCGCGTGTTGAAGCCAGCGCCCCCAACAGCAAGTCGATGCCGTCTTCGTTCAGAATGCTCACCCTGAAAAAAAAAGTGCGCCTCAAGTGGAAGCTAAGTGATATTAAGGAACCAAGTGAAGTGACAAAAGTTGCAAAGTAGATATTTAGTGGTATGTATTCAAAAGGCGAAATGGCAGTCCCCAAGGCACTTCGGCACAAAACGAACACGACATGACTGCGGGTACAGTAATGCCCCCTGACCTCTGGGCAATTCCGGGAAAAAAGAAACGTCCGTACGTCACGCGATTTGTGATCGACTGAGAGGCGCTAGTACATGTATGGACTCGCGATCTGAAGACGCGCCTAGTCATGTTTTGTATAAAACCGTAGCACTCCTCAGGCCCCACAAATACCGTAACGAACGGACTCCCGCTATTGCTCGGGTGTCACATAAATAGCCTCACCTCCTTGCCTATCCACTGAAATCCCACCTTCGTTTTAGCAATGGGGCAATCAAGTGTCGCTTAGTTGCCCCTTCAGTTGCCCTTCGCAACTTACCTTTCTCCCCCACCCCAATACGAGAGCGAGGAGTAGAAACTCACGGCTCGCAGCCGGCCGAGCGCCTCCTGCTGTTTGATGATCTGGACGGCTTGCGCGGCGTTCTCGGGCCCACAGGTCTCCACGCTGAGTTCGATCCACAACTCCCTGGCGGCGCACGAGGTCGTCCGCAGGTCCCTGTGGCTACACGGCTGTCCAATGATAGGGACGGAGGTTCTGATCTGGCGCACGCATGGCGCCAGGCGCAGG
>NW_026269064.1:0-345 GCF_000697945.3 Frankliniella occidentalis | reverse complement strand
CGTTTCTCTCAGACGGTAACTTCAATTGACTTCAAACTGCGCACGAAGCTTCAGTGTAAGGCGAGACGTAATGAGTTTAGTTTAGAAGTTTGATATAAGATGTTTGAAATAAACGATCTTTTAATTTGAATTCGTAGTTTGGTGGCGGTAGGTTGGTAGCACGGCGCTCGAAGAGAGGGGGAGCGCAAGTGGCTCCTGCGCTCACCTGAAGACTTTGATACCTTCTCAGCAGTTATTACAATGTCAGATAGTCAAACCGAGTGTTTTAGTTTTGGTTTTAGAGTTGCGGAACTTAGCCTGCGAAGTTTCGCGAGTGTCCGATGAGAAGGAACAAAAGTGATATTT
>NW_026269063.1:12466-13512 GCF_000697945.3 Frankliniella occidentalis | reverse complement strand
CCCCCCTTTCCCTTCCCTTTTCTCTCTCTCCTCCTCGGACTGTATCAATCACTGCAGATCGAGGATCTCGCGGGGCCTCTGGCTCTGCGGCCCGCGCCGGCCACCACTGCTACACCGCGGCGGCTAGCGGCGAGCCGTTTGGCGCGCGAGTCGCCGAGGCGCGGAGACGACGAGGGGGGTGCTTTGCGGCGACAATGATGACGGAGACAAAACACGAGCCGGCCGAGCCACGCATCGGCGTCTATCTGCTTCAGCCTGTCGTCACACCAACAACGCCGCTCGCTATTTACGGACGCCCCAGCATCATCATCGCCATCATCAACCTCCTCCTCCTTCAGGAAGTGAGCTCGGCGAAGTGAGCAGCTATGGGCGCGGCCGGAAGCGACACATCTGGAGCGGACAAGACGAGCGCGGCGCGCGGCGCGTGCACCATCACTGCATATCTCTCACTCACTACAGCAAGTGCGTCCTGTAGTGATGTGTACGTCCCGCCATCACGACCTCTCTCCCACTCACTACAGCAAGTGCTGTACCGAGTGTTTCGTAAAGGACACAGGTGCGGGCGAGTTTGCCTACCCGCTCTGCCCGTAAGGCGCCATAGCCCCTTGGGTATAGGCAAACCCGCCCGGACCTGTGTCTTTTATGAAACATCCGGTACGTCCCATCATCACTACCTCTCTCTCTCACTCACTACAGCAAGAGCGCCCTGTAGTGCTGTACTACGTCCGCATGCTGCGGGGCCCCGCTGAGTCCTGCTATCGGGTCCGCGTTGTCAATCGCACGGGGCAGTGCAGGAGGAGGGCGGGGTCCTCGGAGACGCGTCATCATCATCATCATCGCTGCGTGATGGATGCGCCGCACATACACCACCGTCACTACACCACACTACACCGCCGACGCGACGACCCCCCCGGCCGCCGCCGCACAACCGCCCCGCCCCCCATTTGTCGCGGGACCCAGGGAACACATGATGATATGTGGCGGTGTGTGACACGGAGCGTCCGGAGCACCCTGTGCGTGCGTTAGTGAGAGAGAGAGAGAGAGAG
>NW_026269063.1:7347-8861 GCF_000697945.3 Frankliniella occidentalis | reverse complement strand
TGGGGGTGAGGTTGGGGGTTGGGGCGGGAGCGGCGTGCAGCTTGCGGGTCGCAGAGGCCGTCTCTCTCGCACTCATTACCCAGAGGGCGACACATCTGGGCCGGGGCGCGGACGCGCGCTCGCGCACACCGACAAGGTCCACTTTACGACGATGTAGTCCCTCCCGGTCCCTCCCCCCAAGCCAAGAAGGACCCTCGCAGAAATAAATAGGATTATGCAGCCCTGGCAGGGCCTTGGCGGGGCGGAGCGAGGGCGGAGCGGGGAGAGGGCAGGGCGCTGCTGCAGCCCTTCGTCCGCCCGTCCCTTTATTTTTACGACAACGGGACGGGGAAAATAGCGAACGCCAAAAAAATCCGCCTATAGGGCCGAGTGAGCAGGCAAACTCCATATAACCTGAAATCAAGAGTCGTATATTTCCTTGACAACCAGATCCAGGAGCAGGAGCAAGAGCTGCAGCGGCGGCGGCGGCAGCGCGACGTCGACTTGACTTCCGCCTCAGCCCCAGAGCCCAGCCCCCCTAGGCTACCCCCTTTCCCGCGGCCCGCTGCAAGGCCCTCCTCCTCCCTTCCTCCACGCGGCCAAACTGTACGTCTTCAAGCAAGCGGCTTAGGAAAGTCCTCGCATTTAGGCCCCGCGGGGTGAGGCATCGATTGTAGGGCTGGGCTTGGCTGGAGACCGCGGCTCGGCGTCGTCAAACACACACACGCACACACACACGAGGGCCAATTGGAATGCTGATGGTAATGCGCCCTCGTCCTCGTTGCCAGCGAATGAGCCGACGCCATCTGCTGACTGAGTCGACTGCCCACAGGCTCATAATCACACACAACTCGCGCATACACTGACCGACAACAGTGCCACGAAATGAAACGGGCGTTTGTTGACAGTTTTACTCATTGTACAAAACGGCAAACTAGAAGGGAAACAAAAACTATTTCTCGTGTGCTTTTTTTTTAGCGGTGTATAACTCTCAGTTTTGTCGCGGTGGCGCGGTGGAACGGCAAACCGCTGTGGCCGCACGGCTTGGCCGCCGAGCCGTCTGTCGCCGTGTTGGTCAGCACATTAGCGAGTTCCGAGAGAGCGGGTGGGCGGAGCGGCAGAGTCATCCACACCGTGTGTGTGTGGGAGCCGCCACCGCAGCGCCGCTACTGATGTTTGGAAATCGACAGATTTTCTCATAGGAAAACACATAAAAAGGCCAACTTCCAGCGCTGTGCGTCAGCAGTAGCAGCAGCGGGCCGGGGCGGCGAGTGGGAGGCAGCTGTCCCTGTCCGGCCCGGCGCAGGCCCACCTGGCGGTCCTGGCGGGGCAGATAGTGGCTCTGGCACGGGTCTAGGTGAGGTTAGGGGCCGGGTGTGTGGCCAGGTGAGCGGAAGCAGCGGCCTGGGCCCAACACCAGTGGCAAGGACGGAGGCCCCCGGACAAAAAGCTCAACTCACTAATAAATTTTCAAAGTTAAATTAATATAAAATTGTGAGAATGATTATTATTTTTTGAAAATTAATCTCAGATTT
>NW_026269063.1:0-5791 GCF_000697945.3 Frankliniella occidentalis | reverse complement strand
ATCTCAGATTTAATAAACTTTCTGCACGGTCGTCTCGTCAGAACCCACAGAGCAGCACATTGAGGTGACCTCTGTCGGTTTCACACCTGCGGGGCAGATCTGCTCGCTAACTCGCTGCCAACACCAACACCGCGGCCGCCCGGCACGCACACACCCACACCACACCCGGGCAAAGCAAGGAAGCGTTCCGAGAAAACGGAGGGGCGGGAACGTTATACCAACCACACGGCCATCATGGGGTCGAGCGGGGAGAGCGGCACATCATGACCGTGCTGAACAAACACACTGAGCAGCAGCGCGACCCCCGCTTTTATCGCCCAGCGCAGAGCTCCTCGACGTGCATGACGTGGACGGCACTGATAGCCGCTCTCCCCGCCCGGCGCAAACCCCTTCCGGGCGTCACCAGGGGAAGGGGCGGCGGCGCCGCGGTGGTGACACACTCGAGGGCGCCGCCCCGCCCCGCCCAGGAAGCGCCATGACATATGAGGACGCGATCGCGGTCCATACCACCAAACTGCGGGGGAGAAGAAGAAGAAGCACGAAGAAAAGGAGGAAACTTCCAGTGAGTCACAGCAGAAGCAGATCGACGACGATCGAGATTCTCATCTCACTTCTCTCTCCTCCCCGCTCCGGGCCCGTTTTCTTTTCTCGGGGACCAATACAGAAGAGAGGAGTGCGATGGCGATGGAGAGAGATGATACTGCGGCAGTAACGCCCCTGCTCGCCCTCTCCCTCGCAGTAAGTGATTCCGAACTAACGCCCCGGTCTGCTGGCCGAGGAGGGGGTCAGCGGCCCCGCCCCCTCAGCGACGTTATCTTTGTCTCCCCCAGTGTAATGAGGTTCCTAAATGAACCCCCCGCCACCCCGCCTGGAGAAGTGACCACACCGAGCGCACCCACCACCACTGGCGGCCACAGGCACCGCAGGCACCGCGCAGGCCAAACGGCGCAGTAAATAACCCGGCGGCCGGCGGCCTGGTCGCGAGGGGGTGCGAAGATGTCCAGCCCCCTCCATTCTCCATGCAGAGCGTGACGCACTACAGCCGCCCATCCCCCGTCGCCGCAGTGATTCATTCTCCAACGCTTTTCCATTACAATCACGATTATTGCGCGCAAGGGCAATAAAATTAACCCCTTCCCTAAATCTGTTTTTTTTTATTTTTGCAATATCGATTGTACTACTACTACTATCGATGTTGTATCGGATTGTCATTGCGATTGCCAATGGCCACCAGCAGAGCCTACATTAGTGCGCGCGCGCCGCGTCCTGATTGCATGCGGGGTGGGGGGGGGGGAGGAGGAAGGGGGTCAAGTCGAGGGGTAATCAGCGGGTCAGGCCCAGTCAGGCCGCCCCCAGCACGGCACGGCACCGCGGCCCGATTAATTGATGAACAATAACTAATGCCCCTCGCGTGACGGGCCGCCATTGCGGGCCGGGCAGCCGAGCGCCGGGGTAGACCACCATAAGTCATACTCTACCCCGAGCGCTGTTATTTCAACACTCCGGAGACACACACACACAAGCGCGCCAAGAGTTCAGGAAGAAGAGCGAGAGAGACCATTTCCCCCGCGTCGTCGCGTCCGCCGCACGCAGACACAACAGCCGTAAGGGGGTGGAGTATAGGGCGCATAGCCGTCACGCGGGAGAGGGGAGGAATAAGAGGGGGAGAGGGAGACTTTCGTTAATGTCCCAGAAGAGATAACTGCCCCGCCGCCGCGGCTGCACGGCTCGACGCGAGGCTTGTCGCCACCCACCGCGCCGACACGCAACCGACACGGCAGGGCTGATTGATTCCTGACTGGGGGCGGCCGCGGGTGTGGCCATCATTCTCCAGAGGGAGAGAGAGAGGGAGGGAGAGAGGGAGAAAGAGAGGGAGGAGAGAGAGAGGGGGGGCGAGGCTGTGATGCCAAAGTATGCCCGCCACGCTGCGGTATAAACGCAGAGTAGTGTAACGCCCAACAGCACCAAGTGCGCAAAGGCGCGCGTGGCAGCCGACAAATTTCAGCGAGCTGCAGACACTCCGGGGCGCTACGCTCCGCCACGCAGCCGCACTTGCACCGCCATCACTCAAACAGCAAGCAGCAGCAGCAGCAGCAGCAGCCCGGCGCCGGCCCGGGCCACGGCCGCCCTGGCGCCAGAGAAGGAGAAGGAGGAGGGCGCCTGTAGGGCATAAGGCTCGGGCGCGCGTACCCCAAGCCTCGGCGGGAGGGCAGGGCAGGGCGTGTGTTCCAAAGTAGCAAAGGGGGCGTCATTCTAAGCCGATTCAAACCCCAGCCCTCCACCCCCTCCCCTCTGCTCCATTAAGCTGACAGCTTTCGTTACCGTCTGGCCGTGATGTACAGTGCCACAGGAGCGAGCGAGAGAGACACACACCACTCTCGCTGTCTGTCTCTCTCTCTCGCACACAGGGGTTGCCACCCCACACGCCCCATGCTGCACGGCCCCAGGTGTCCCCCCAGCCCAGCCCGGCCCCAGCTCATCTGCTTGTCGCCTGACACCGATTGATGATTGAGCGACATGGGTGGGGTTGATGGATGAACAGACGGGCTTGGCTGATTGCCCCCCACCCCCTCTTCCTCTTCTCTTCCAAAACTAATATCACTGACAACAAACACAACGACTCCTCGGCGGGCCCGGCCGGCCGCTGGGCAGCAGACGCTTATCTGCTCGCTATGGCGCCCCCGCCCTTATCACATCTAACCATCCATCCATCGGTATCCACAGGGCAGCGCGCTCTCTCGCGCCCACGCATCGGGTGCATCCCACCCATACACAAACAGCCCTACACACACGCACGCACAGAAGAGCCTACGGTCGCGCTGTTGCCGGATCGCCCCCTCCGATCGGGTCGCCCTGTGCTCCTCAGTCAGCCAAGGCGGCCGGCGGGGGCTGCGTGCGAGGCGGGGCACAGGGCCCACAGGGCTTATAGGCGAGGCGGAGGCAGCCCCGGAGGCAGCCCCCCTCCTCATCCTCATGAGAGTGGTGGACGCCCGGCAAATGGGCGGGTAGGCCAAACCGCCTTCAGGCAGTGGCGCCGCACCCCGCCCCACCTGCCAGGCCTGCCGGGGGCGGCCGAGGGCGGGTCGCCTTGGGACGACCTTGCGGGCCTTGCGGGTCCTACCTGCAGAGGCGCAACGTGGCGGCCTTGACCCTGGAGTTCCCAACGCAGCCTCCAGGCTGGAGTAAAGAGCTGAGTTATAGGAGAAGGAGGAGGAGGAGGAGGAGGTGAGTTGTTTCGGCGAACGGAACAACCAGTCGGGCCCAGGCTGGGCCGGCCACGACACTGCACGGGCAAACAGACCCCTTTATGAACGACGCCTTATGGGGAGCGGGCCCGCGGGGGTCGCCCCGGCGCTGCTGGCCCGGCGCCGCTGGAGGCCCCGCGCCGGCCATATGCCGGGGCCAAAACCAAACGCGGCCGAGCCTCGTTACAAACCATAATGGAGCCCGTTGCCACACTGTGACGTAACGCGTGACAGCTCCCCGTAGGTGTCGAGGCTGTAGCAGCCAGCCGGCCAGCCGGGCACGACGGCCAGCAGCGCCCATAAACCAAAGCTATCCTGCCGTGCCGTGAGATGCTTGTAGGCGGAGGGGACCATTGGGTTGGAGGTGGGGGGCCGGGGGGGACTCGAGATTTGACCCCAGACGGAGACAGCGGCAGGGCCCGGCTCCGACGCAGCCAGCGAGCGGAACCCTTGGCCGTGACAAGCCTTTTCATACCCTATCCTGTTTCCTCGAAAAGTTTGCCGCGCAATTAAATGAGTGGGGAAAAAATCAGGAGATATCATGTCCGTTCCGTTCAGTTCAGTTTCCTCCGGACGGCTCCTTCTGCGTCACACCACGCACGCGATGTGCATACTACAACACACATGCAGGCCAATTACATTTCATTACCAAAGCCATACAACCGACAGCCAGACACTATAATTACACACAACGCCGCCACACGGCAACAAAACAAACATCCACCACTAACTTGTACAAATTTATACAAAGTACGTACACGCACATGGCACATCGCATGCATGAAAAATGAGAGAAGGTCAATCTAATATTATTACAACATCTACGCTACAAAGGCCAGGCAGGCAGGCACAGCACACACACAAACCGCACCCTCCCTGCAGAGCTCCTCCTAAGGGCCGGTAGGGCTCAGGGCTCGGCCCGTAGGGCGGGGGGCGTCCCTAAGGCGGGAGCACGCCGGTAAAGGACCGCCCCCCGGCCCTGCGCGCTCATCACGCGCGAGAGACAGACGGGCGCAAGGGAGGAGATGAGGGAAAGGCAGCAAGGGGGAAAAAATTACGACCACTAAGATGAAAAAATATACACTAAGGAAAAAATGAAAAAGACACCCCTGGCTCACTCCAGCAGTCAGACAGCGGGCAACATAAGAGAAACGCGACTCCAAAAACAACCCCACCAGGGAAAGAGAAAGAAAAATAACATCCGCTCCAAAAACAAAATTCGAAAAAAATAAAACGCAGCAGCAAGTGATGATAGAACAGTTTTTGGTCCTTACTTCTCATACTCCTAAAGAGCGGGATTTTCCAGCGCTCTCCGCGGCTCCTGAGCGGCAGCTCCTCGCCTGAGTCCGCGTCGCACTGAAGGGCCGGCATATAGAGGGACCACTCGGCCACAACCGAAGGCGATTAATCCAGAAAAGAACTTTCTCACTCAACGATATTTCGTTCAAATCATGGCGCCTTTCCGGGCAGGCCTCCGGGCGCACAGACTAGGTCCTCCGCCTCCCTCGGTCACCATGACAACGACGACGAGCTTCACCAGCAAATAGAGATGATTCGAGTGGTATGTATCCTCACACTGGCATCAACGCCGCACACACACGCACGCACGCACTCACACCCACACACACTCACTGCACCGCACTTACACACTACGTATCTAGATAACGCTCTCGCGATACCGTTTCACGCACAAACGCGCGCGCGCGTAGGAAGGGCGCTATCCGTAGCGAGAGAGGGGCCGGCGGGCCGAGGAGGACGACAAGAGCACGATACACGCATCAGCGCACCACACTCGGCGAGGCCCACGGCAACACTGGCGCGGCGCGGTGCGGCGCGGCAAGAAGCGGCGGCAGCGGCAGCGCGCGGGCGTGCTCCCCCCTCACTCACTCCCCTCGCCCGCCGGCACCCCCCTCCCCGCCTCCCGGCTGCAGCAGGACACCGAGCAGCCTCCACCACCGTGCTCCACACAGAGGGAGGTGGGGGGAGGGGGCTCAAGTGTGTCCTTTTACACATACAGCTCGGAGAGAAAAAAGGAAAAGGTACAGTTGTTGTGGACATTGGAGGAGAGAGAGAGAATACCCGGGAACACGGAGCAGGAGGTCAATCGGCACGAACCCTAATACTTTCCCAAATAAAAGCAACTGCATTGCTGTTGCATGTCTTGGGCACTCGTATAATGCAAAGCTGCGCGCGCAAAACAATTTTTGTTTACAAAAAGAAGTAAAAATATGCAACGACATTTAGCTGTCGTAAATATTCAGATAAAAAAGAAAGTGTGTCAGAAGACGGGAATCGAGCGCCGGTAAGTAATAAAATATGATAACAATACGTTACCGTGTTGCGCGTAATTTCTCATCGTCCAACCCCAATAAAAGCAGCAGCAGGGTCGACCAAGGTCGGGAGGCAAATCAACTATTATTCGAGAATAATGGGGCCGGTTCGAGTGGCTGAGGGAAAGGGGCCAGAAATATTATCTTTACCGAACGCGCGCGGATTCGTATATATGGGAGAAGCGGAACGGAGCCCCTTACCCCCCTCCCCCCACC
>NW_026269062.1:16790-17590 GCF_000697945.3 Frankliniella occidentalis | reverse complement strand
CCTCCCCCTCCTTTTGCTTCTCTCTCTCCTTTCTTTGTGCAAAACATTTTTGATCTCCATAGAATGTTGAATACATCAAAGAAAGAAAAACGATGAACTGCTACGCGAACCTACGGTTAAGGAAATTTAGTGGCCTTGGGGTGTCATCGAAACTTGATCATCGGTTGTAGAGTTGTACCATACCATAACGTGTAACAGAGCACACGCATCCAGTACCTGCATGTAAATTAATTGTTCTGGGTGTGGTTGCACACGCAGCAAGTTTAGTTGACTTCCACCAGTAGGCTTGGGTCTCTGTGTATATTGTTGCCTCTGTTTTACTAAAACATCGCCTAATTTGAGTCATCTCGGCCAAGATCACTCTTAAAGAGTCATACCAACGCCCAGTGAATGACTGTAAAGGAGCGACGTCATTCAAGATCGCTCTCCCAGGAGTGATCAAAGTGGATTTACGAAATCGCTCTCCCGGAGCCAGCAACGCTCACTTCTTTACTTGTAGTGATGTAGTTATATCCTTGGTTTGGCCAAAAATTCGCGGATAGCACCCAGTACAGTGTTGATTGTTAGCGGTATAGTGTATTGTATAGTGCAACAGGTGTCTGACGCATTCGGTTACGCTCAGCCCATCGGTGGGATAGACGAACCCTAATGGGTTCGTTTAAAATCGCCGCTATTAGGAAGGAACGAAACCGGAAGCTATGCGTCGCTTCTCTTTCAAGTATTCTACTTTATGTTGCACACTTACAAGTGTTAAGTAGTTGCACAGTTAGTTTTTTCAGTGTTCTGACAGTTTGAAAAGA
>NW_026269062.1:10743-11704 GCF_000697945.3 Frankliniella occidentalis | reverse complement strand
GCTAAAAATAGCTTATGCAAAAAACACACCGAGAAAAAATTTTCGTCCAGGGCACTGGACTTTTCGTCCCCAGACCGAAAGTTTTTGACGCACTAAACAAATTGCTCTAAGGACAAAAGTTTTGTTGCCTGGCCTCATTGCCTCTCACCAAAGTTTCTGATCGCGGGAACTAAATGTTTAGAGCTGGGAACGAAAGACGACGCAATAGACAACTGTCGTCCTAATTTTCTCAGTGCTTTTCGTAGGCTTTTGTATGTACACAAAAGCCTGCGTAAAATTTAGTCTCCAGGGTGAGTGATGTGATCCCCCATTTTTCTTGTTATACTGCACCGGATTCAGGTGCGGGTGGCCTTGCCTATAGTCACTTGTCTTAGTGCCCTATTGCCCCGTGTGAGTATTCAACCCGTCCGCACGCTTGAATCAAGTACAGTATAACCAGGAAAAAAGAACGACACAGACTCCCCCAGTAGAACAATGCAAAAGTTCAAGGCCAGCCTATTAAAATACAAAAGAAGTCTGTAGGTCGCTGCGGTCTCCAGATATAGCAAAAGCAAAAACAATAGTATACTATCAGTGATTTTACGAGGCAGCCTGCTTTGGAATACGGGGATTTGGCACACACCTACACACACTCGCACACACGCACAAGCACGGCGTGTGTGCGAGTGCTTTATTTTTCTTCATGCCAAAACCCCTGCGGGGCCCCCTACCTCTGTTCATCCCTCTCGCCCTCCTATATACTCCGCCGCGGAAGTTCTTTCTGCTCATCCCCACCCCCACCCCTCTTGTCTCATCAGAGCTGCCCGCGCCGCCCCGACGCTTTGGGCTGCTTTGGGCCTTCGTTACGCAGTTTGCTCGCCCTGCGCCGACCCTCCCCGCCTGGGCTAATCTTATTGTCTCCCTGCTTGCCACCCTCACCTCGCTCTATGGCGCTAACTGCTCTCTCGGCCCCTCTCTCTCT
>NW_026269062.1:5128-5442 GCF_000697945.3 Frankliniella occidentalis | reverse complement strand
GCCTGGGAACGTCACTTGGGCCTTCTCAGCTGGCCTCATGTGGTCTTCTCAATTGTTGCCGTGTTAAGTGTGATAATGGGACAGGAACTGCACCAATCAGTCAATGTAGATGTCAGAGGGTAAGACTTGTACGATTTATTATCGAAAAAAACAAAACGTCAAAAAACCACATCTTCTCAACATGCCAATTTTTTTCGCAAATTGCTTCCAGTATTGTTTAATTTAAGCCATGGAAAATAAAATATTGTTAGACTGCCTCTCGCACGCTTTCTGCAAAATAAGTGAGTTAGAATGACTCGAAAATTTGTATTTTA
>NW_026269062.1:0-276 GCF_000697945.3 Frankliniella occidentalis | reverse complement strand
CAACGCCGCACACCGGACAGTATGTTGGGTTGCCTGTGTCCTGTGCGGTGGCTCCAGGCGCTGTAGGGCGGGGGCACCCTGCTGAGGCTCGAGGGATGGTTCCACAGATCACTCCGCGTCACCGCGTCACCGCGTCACCGCGACACCGAGGTATGGTCCGTGTGTCTCACAAGGTCCTCGCTAAGCCGCGGGGTAGGGGCTGGGCCATGGCCTTCGTGAGGTACCGCGCGGAGTCATGGAGGGGCGCTTCGCGGTGACGCGGGTGGAGCGAGGTGC
>NW_026269061.1:13921-14271 GCF_000697945.3 Frankliniella occidentalis | reverse complement strand
TTTTTAGTAGAGTGAATATAAATCCATCAAATCTAAATTTATTATCGGCAGTTTGAGTAACAATATTGTCAGCCTTGTCTACATACAATCTCATTTTACTTATGAACGGTAACAAAAGGACAAGCGTTCTGACTAAATTGTCAAAGCCCTGCAGTTTGAAGTCATATCGGTCTGTAGTATTGTTGTTATAGTATATAACTAATTCAGTAGTGGCTCTGCTAATAGTAAGACTTCCCTTTTCAGGGACGTAATTCATCCGTTCAAGGTTTTCACTTGACACATACAACTGGTCCATCTTTAACAACCAGTTGGAAAACTTATGTCGCGGTAACTATTTTTTGTATTTCTTA
>NW_026269061.1:6844-12963 GCF_000697945.3 Frankliniella occidentalis | reverse complement strand
CCATAATAGTATTCCAATCGTCTGCTACGCGCGGCTGTGCAGAACTATCAGGTTTATCAGTGTGGGGTATTGAGCTCGTTGCTGCGGGTTGCTCCAAAACAGGGGTCAAGCTGGCGACAGACTGATTAGACGAGCCACCATTTTCTAATTCAGCTATGGTTTTTTGGAGTAGCTCAACTTGCCCGCAGTTGTTGAGGTCAAACATTAATTTTAGCGTTTCAAAGTCGTGATGCGTTGTCCAGCGAGCTATATCGGAAATGTTGTACGGGTCAAGCCAACGTTTCGCTAATTTCATTTCCATAGCATCGCGACACACTATATTACAAATTTTTTGGTCTTTTACCGTCCTATAGATCCATTGTGCGATGTATTTTAGTCGCATGCCAGGTCGAGACCAGTATATACCGCTAGCGTTTTCAAATGGGGCGTTCCTTTCGTGGTCTGGCGGGTCTGTTGATGAAGTTTTAGTTGTAACAACCAAACTCATCGGATATAAAAATACTAGTGTCGGCCCCGTGTAAAATGTTACTTGTTTTATAAAAGCTTTACCTGACACCGTGTACAAAAAGTTAAGCTCAAGTAACATGAATTGCGAGCCCATCTCACTTAGGGCCGGGGCAATTTTCGCATCGCAAGTAAGAATTTGGAATGAACGCACAAGCTTCTCCATGTCCATTTCTAAAAACAAAAAAGAAACAAATAAATTAGACCTACACCGAAACAAAAACACTTCTGTTTTTATCAACTTCTATTGCTCCTCCCTCCCTAATCGAGTAAATGACAAAAGTAATCGCGTCAGTAGGCGGCGTTGTGAAATTGACCTCAATACGAACATTTCCTACTGGAGGCAATGAGCTGTGAGTTCCATCGCCAGGACCATTCAGTTCTGCCGACAAATCAAAGCCAAATAGACAGTATCCGTGACGATACCTATCCAACGTTATTAGTGATGGCTGACCATTTCTTAAAAGACCAGCAGCTTTCAGCAAGTTGTGGTAGCCCATAACGTTTAGATTACTGTTAAAATCAAGGGGTCCTATTTTGTGTTGTGTTCCATTTAAACTAAGTGTAAAGTCTGTCGTTGAATAATGTTTAAAACAAAGCGGATTCATTGTCATATCACCAGCAACAGCAGTGTTATCGCAAAGACCGCAAACTATTATTGAGGGAACTCTGTTTCCTGTATACACATTGTCAAGCATAATATATCTTTGACCTTTAGCTGCCGTTATAGTTTGAACTTCAACGTGTTGCAATGGGAAAAGCGCATTTTGATTCTGAAACAAACGCGCTTCTGCGGTTAGAATTGAGGGATTAACGTGAACAATTTCAGTGTAAAGCGTGCAGTCAAGAAGGTTAATGACAGCGTCTGGAGCCGCTTCTGCAGTGAGTAGCATGAACGCGTCAGTATTCAAATTTAAATTAATGCCTAGATCAAGTCCGTCCGTCAGATATAAATGTGAATTAAAAATGTCACCGTGCAATTTAGCAATCAACTCAATAGGTTGTTTATTGTTTATATCAGCTGCCCTACTTGCCTGACCGGGATTTTTTGTTGGATTAAATACGTGCGGGCTATCTCCATCATCTGGATAAAAGCCACCGATTCTCAAATGACACTCAGTATCTGTTTTGTCACAGGACAAAATTGTTTCAAAAAAGGCGCGGTATGGATAGTTCTCAGTGTTTCTACTAACTACTGTTCCGTTTAAAACAACTTCTATCGAACTAATTAATGTTGCTGCTGCGTAATTAATTAGACAATAAGCATTATCTTTAATCTTAGCTGCTGCCTTATCTGTTACCATCAGCTTAAAGAAAACATAGGTGTTAAACAGTCTACGCTTGAAATCAGTGAATTTTCCAGCGTGGAAGAACTCAACGCGTTTAGACTGGAGTGTAATAGCATTGCGCGGCTTTACCTCTATCACATCGACATTTGTTTGTCCCACCTGTAAATTTGCCTTACTCCAACAATTAAATTCGGATTTAACGACAGGTGAGATTTGACTTGACGTCGCCATTTTAAAATATGGTCTTGTCCCTTTCGCGCTGGCTACTTTTATACTTTTAGAAGGGTGCTACTTCACTACACTGCTCCCGAAAAAATATCGACCTTGCTGCGTTTGCTTTTGCGACGTCTACGGACAGCGCCTCGCCGTTTTCCAACTCTTTTCACGATCTTAGCTTTCTTCTTACCTCGGACTCCGCGCTTTCCCCTTCGCTTTTTCCGCCCCGCTCCCCGCATACGTTTTGCCATATTATCGCGTGTCTCAACTGCTCTGCGCTTTGCAATCTCTTTTATACTAGACGGACTACCATCGGATGCTGCAATATCAGAAACAATGTTAGCTCCCGTTGCTAGTGCAGCTTTGCCTAAGGCTCGAGCGCCACTACTAAAAAGAGGTGATACAAAGCTTATAATGTTTCGAAACACATCGCTAAACCCCTGTCCACGCTGTCTACGAAATGAGGCCTTGAAAACAGGACCTATTAAACTATCGTAAGCACCACCGCTCTGCGCCCGAAAATAATCCTCGTATGCATTCATGTTGTTTGCGGACTGCAAAGTGAGAGGTCACTGTTAGCCCGTCCTTTTTATATGTAAAATAATGATTGTACCCTCATTACTTGGATCATCAAATTGGTACTCATCGCCATTCCTGTCGCACAGAAGAATTGTAACAGAAGGGAATGTGGTGCGTTCTAACGGAAAGTAATACCGATCTTGAAAGTGAAAAAACGGGCCAGCAATGGGTGGTGGAATGATTCGTAACAATTTTCCCATAACATCTCCTACACTACTAGAGCTAATTATGTCCGTATAGCAATAGATAACACCCTCGCTTACATCGCCTGATATAGAAGCATTCGATGGTGATGAACTACGCGAAGAAGAGGGTGAAGTTGGATTGGCTCGCTTACACCTCTTAGCTGACGGTGCAGGAACGTCATCAAATATACGCCGTCGCCCCGCTCCCGCCTGCTCGCTACTATCCTCCTCGCTACTCTCTTCGCCACTGTCCTCAGAATCAGCGTTTGCTTTTGCTACTTCTAGAAAATCACTTAAAAATGTGTAACCTTCCGATTCGCTCTCCGAATATTCAAAAATGCCATCAAGAAAAGCTGCTACTGAATCATAATGGCTGTTCACAACCTCAACTTCACCATTATTCGGTAATTTTATCATCGAAATGTATTTCGTGGCTTTTTTTTTCCCAGCTAGCTTTCTGTTTGAATGGTATGTGTCATTGTATTCGTCGAGTTTTTTGGTCAACAGATTCATATATCGTTTTGGCATTGATCTTGTTACGTGATAGTACAGTAATTGAGCAGATTTATGAACACCAGGAGCAATGTAAAATGATGCACGCGATGTTAAGTCTACAATTGTGCCATCTGATGGAAAATTTTCTGGTAAGAACTGATAAGCAACAGACTTAGTGTCTGTATCATATCTTGGCAAACTTTGCAACGCTTGGTTAGAATACGCGCCAAGCTGTATCATAAAGCTATATGGTAAAGCATTCGCGTCTGAATAATCGAAAACGTTATCAAGCCAATCGCCAACACTATCGTAACGTGCACTAGCGAAAACGACCATCCCACTACCCATTTTAATGCGAACAAATTTGTTCCTAGCCTCTTTACCACCACTATGTTTTCTCTTACTAGCGTACGCCCTTATGTATTGTTTTATCTTGGAACATAGTAAATGCAAATAAGATTCGGGCAATAGTCTTGTCAACTCTTTCCAGAATATTCCTACGCTTTCATATGTATTATAACCTATTGAAACGGCTGATTGGTAACCCAATTTAATTTGAACGCTGTTATGCGGTAGGCCTTTGATGTCAACAGTGTAAGGTTGCGGCCCAGGCGGCCCAGGTGGGCCCACCGATCCAGGAGGCCCTGGAGGACCGGGATTTCCAGGTGGGCCCGAGAGCCCAGGAATTCCAGGGGGGCCAGGAATACCTGGTATTCCCTGTTGTCCCGGCAAGCCCTTCTCGCCGTCCTTACCGTCCTTTCCCGGCGGTCCGTCCTTCCCGGGCAGTCCCTGCGGGCCCGCCTCTCCGCGCTCACCTGGTAAACCCGGTGAACCGTCCTTACCAGGCTTTCCGTCTGCTCCCGGAGGGCCACGTTCACCGGGAGCACCATCAGCGCCAGGCAGACCATTTAATCCGTCCTTCCCGTCTGCTCCATCCTGTCCAGCGCTGCCGGCCGGCCCCATTTCACCTCTGTAGCCCATAGGACCTCTGTCACCGGGAGGTCCAGGAGGGCCTGGTGGTGCAGGCGGTGCTGGATTACCTTGAATACCTGGATTACCTTGAGGTCCTATTGGACCTGGCGAACCGACTCTACCAGCCACACCAGGTCTTCCGTCGGCTCCAGGAGGTCCACGGGGACCTTCCAGACCGCGTTCCCCCACCAGTCCTGGCAGTCCTTGCTCTCCAGGGGGCCCAGGCTGTCCAGGCAAACCGGGCGGTCCCTGTGGGCCGTCTTTACCGGTTAAACCGGTCTGACCGATCGGTCCTGTGAGTCCGTCTTTACCGGTCAAACCGGTTTGACCGGTAAGGCCGACTTGACCACGATCACCACGAGGTCCAGGGATCCCCGGAGGCCCCATAGGACCCTCTGGTCCCGCGCCTCCCTTTGGTCCGGCTAATCCTGGAAGCCCTGGTCGTCCCGCCTCTCCCGTTGGGCCAGAATCACCTTTGGGGCCAACACGCCCCTCGGGACCTTGAGGTCCTTCAACTCCTGGCTTTCCTGCCAAACCGGGCAAACCCGTCAAACCTGTATCGCCTCTAGGCCCTACACTACCTACGTCGCCCTTACTGCCCTTCTCCCCCGGTGGTCCTCTAAGCCCGGTGTCGCCCTTTTCACCGGTCACACCACGGCGACCAGCAATTCCCGGGGTTCCTTGAGGTCCACCTGGTCCTGGAGGCCCTACCTCGCCCCGCTGGCCAGTAAGCCCTATTTCACCCCGGTCGCCAGGGGGGCCTGGTGGCCCAAGTGGCCCTGGGATCCCGATTGGTCCTTGTTTTCCCTCGAGACCATCAGCACCGTCTCTACCATCTCTGCCAGCCGTACCAGATTGACCCTGCGGTCCTAATGGCCCAGGAGGACCTGGGGGGCCAGGCTGACCCGGCTGGCCTGCCTCGCCAGCGTCGCCCTTAATAGAAAGCCCTTGGGGCCCTGCTTGGCCAGCAGGTCCCTGTTCACCTCGCAGCCCCTGTAAACCCTGCACGCCCTGGGCACCAGGAGGCCCGGGTACTAGCGTTGTGTCACCCTTTGGTCCAATAGGCCCTTCAGGACCCGGCTGACCTTGTGGACCTGGTCGTCCCGGCTTGCCGTCCAGCCCTTGGATACCCGGAGTGCCGTCCTTTCCTCTTAAACCCGTCTCACCGCGCTGGCCGGTGAGGCCGGTGGGGCCAATCAAGCCCTTTGGCCCTTCTGGACCTTGCGGACCAATAGGACCTACTTTTCCTGTGAGGCCGGCCTTCCCTTCCACCCCAGGGACCCCAGGATCTCCCTTAGGACCTTGAAGACCGGCGCTGCCCGAATCGCCCTTGTCGCCCTTGTCGCCCTTGTCGCCCTTTACGCCCTGTGGACCCTGCAACCCCGTGGATCCGGTCAGGCCTTGCAGACCTGTAGGACCGGCGTTGCCGTTGACCCCCGGGGTTCCAGGGGGCCCAGGCGGGCCCTCCACACCGCGCGGACCACGTAAGGGCGCTTTCTGCGCAGGTGTCATACCTCTAAGCGCAGCATCGTCGGCTGGAAGGTAACACGAGACCATAGCAACACTCCATTTTCCATTCGGATTCAAAATGATCGGTTTTACAAGTGTCACACGGTAATGACCAGGCGTATTATGTTCCCAAACATCCTCGCTTGCGAGTGAGGGTAAAAAAAGATAGAAATCGTCGCGATCGTCCATTCTTATTGATTTGCAATACTACTAGCCAAAACCCACTGGTTGAACGATTTAGGATAGCCTAAATACTTGACAAAAACCTCGCGTGCTTTTCCCTTTCCTCTTGACTTTATAACCTTTTCAATTTTATAAGTGGCTGTTGCTGGATCAAATTGAATGGGCGTCAACTCTTCTTCGTACACAC
>NW_026269061.1:1735-2074 GCF_000697945.3 Frankliniella occidentalis | reverse complement strand
TCCACCCGTAACACGAAACTTTATACCGTGCTTCGCCAAAAAAGCCTGAAAATCCCTGTTTAAAAATTCACTACCAGAATCGGACTGGAGATATCGAGGTTTTCGCCCGTTTGCTCTCTGTAGAATTGCCTTAAAACCGCGTGTTACTTCTTTTCCCGCCTTGGAAGCAAGCGGTTCGACCCATGCATAGCGATCAAATACATCTACAACAGTAAGTAAACAAGTAAAAGGTCTATTAAACTCCTTAATATTCTCCGTAATTACTAAATCACACTCCCACGTCCTATCGGGACCAATAACATTGTAAAAATTAACAGGATAATGTTTCCTACCCAATTT
>NW_026269061.1:0-377 GCF_000697945.3 Frankliniella occidentalis | reverse complement strand
CGAGATTTCCCGTTTGGCTGGAGGCCCCCGCGGGGGCTTGCAGCGGAGGCGGATGAGGGGTGCAGGGGCCAAGGCTGTGGCCCTCTAGTGGGTGTGGCATAAGTTGTGAGGCCTTTTGTAGCTTTACTAGCACTTGCTGGTGCAGCAAACTTTTCACGTTTGATAAGAGGTTCACCGAGTACACTTGTGCTGCTTCTCCTCTTTAGTTCGTTTTTGACGTGGGTGTCAACGCGAGCTGGGGTAAGAAGCTGTTTTGGATAAGAAACAAGGGGTGGCTGCTTGGTTGTGGGACCAATCTCTCTACGTCTAAACCATTCTAGGATTTTTTGAACACGTTCGTTCAGCTGTTTAAAGGCGTGGTAAGTCAATTGTGCGTT
>NW_026269060.1:14736-15670 GCF_000697945.3 Frankliniella occidentalis | reverse complement strand
GGGGAGGTGCAACGCCGCCGGGTGGCGCGATGCGGGGTAGGGGGTACCGCTAGAGTGGCCCGGGGGCTAGCTCCCTCGAGGAGCTGACCTCACGTCTGCTGCCGCCGCGGGACTTACCTTCGGGGGTGATCCTGATGGGGCAGGGCTGCTGCATCTCGCCCAGGTCGCCCTTGGCCCAGCAAAGCAGCGTGCCGAACTCGTGCACCCTGTAGCGGATGGTCTCGTTGTGTGAGTCGAGCGGGTCCGGCTGCTCCTCGGCCTGGTCGAGGCCCTGGCCGAGCAGGCCCTGCTGGCCCTGGCCGGCCGGCCGCGGGATGGCGTTGTCCTTGGGCGGCTTGGCGCTGGCCGACGCCTTACCCCGCCGCCCGCCGCCCTCGCGCGCCCAGCGGAACGTGACGTGGTCCTGGTGGAAGCTGATGACGGGGCACTGCACCTCGATGACGGCGCCGGGCCGGGCGTGCTTCTCGCGCTGCTGCCCGCGGCACACGGGCACGACTGCAAGCAAAAGACAAGCGGGCCGTCAGCAGGGTCGCAAGACGCAGGTAAATCTGGGTAAAAGAAGGCTCCAATCAGGTTTAAAGTAAAAGATGATCGAAATCGACGACGCAACCCCCGGTAACACCTCCAGCCAGCCAGTAAATTTCCCTGTATGCAAACATCCTGGTTACAGAGCGGAAAGGGGTGGGGGGCGCTGACATACCGAAGGGCCTGAGGAGAGGCCCGGGGGTGGGGGTGGGGGGCAGTTCATATGCTGATACCGCGACAATGTATGCCGCGCCACAAGCAGTGCCCGGGGAGGGGGAAGGGGCTGCAGCATCCAGGGGTTGGCTTGTGGGCTCACTATGGTCAGAGGATCGGGCCCGGGGGGCGGGGCGGCCCTGGGGCCAGAGCTCACATGATGATGCACTTGCAAGACGAGCGCATGTTACGGCGG
>NW_026269060.1:11006-12526 GCF_000697945.3 Frankliniella occidentalis | reverse complement strand
AAAGTTACATCGTGAATAACGGAAGGGGGGCAGCGGCAGAGAAAGTTGTTGGTTTAGCACTCGCCCCCGTTTTTCTTCAACATATATATTTTATGGGTTGTGCATATGGCTCTATGAATATAAACTTTATTTTTTTCGCTCCTTCCTGCTCTGTCTGCGGCGGAGGCCGCGCGGTTGTGTTCCCGATGCACTTTTGTCTGTATAAAACTTTTCTATAGGCGGGGGGCGACGGCGCGGCCAGCGGCGTCCAGGGCATCCACGGTTTTTGGCACTGACCGCAATCCTGGATTGCTACTATGTGTTCAGTTGTCCGCCCATTCCGGGCCCGCCCTCCTCTATTGCACCTCCACCCCTCCACCCCCACCCCTCTTGTGCCCCCCAGGCAATGTGCCTGTCCAACCGTATCCGAGCCAAAGAAAAGGAGGCGCGACGACCCTTCGCTGACACCAGAAAGAGAAGAGACAGAGAAGAGGGACAAGTTGGCGACGCGGGAAGGGCGGCAGGGCGCGACACAAGGTCGCCACTTCTGGCCGCGTTACCGCCCGAAGGAGTGCGGGCCTCCTAGGTGTGTCTGTGTGTGTGTGTGTGTGTGGAAGGGGGGAGGGGCACTTACTGGGCCATTATGGACTCACGACTCACAGGATCGACACATTTATATACGACTAAATGCTCCTCACGCACTGTGTTGCGCACATTTTGCACAGTTGTAAGCAGCCACTTGTGCACAAACTTATTTCAACTGTTCATAACTATTTGTGCATAGTGAGCATAGTTTAGTCATGCATAATTATGCACAAAAGTTGTGAGCTGTAGCTGTGAGCACTTCCAGCAATATGCAAATATAGAATCAAAAAGTGACACACTTGAACTCTGCTGGACAAAATGAAAATTTGTCCAGGAAGCTTCATTATGTGAGGAGTAAGGCAACCGTGCCTGATTGAAAATCATTTCATGCGAAAGGTTAAAAAAAAAGCAATGTCAATTTTGACGTTATTTTTTCTAAATAAAGGGACATATAACAGTTAAATGTACAGATGTGAAGCAGCTAGTCGAGTTAGAGTAAAATATTTGTCGCTTCTATAGTACAGGTGGTCAAGCTGTGGATGGTAGAGGTCCGATTTGATCCAGCGAACGAGCAGGGCAAAGTTAACATTATTTCGAAGCCACAGCAGAAATGGAACCATCCGTGGCAGCATCAGTTTCGTTTGATTTGGCGGTGAAAGCAACATTCAATACATCCGCATACCAAACTGAAATCCTTGCGCAATCGACACAATCAATGGAATTAAAATGAAATGAACCGTAATCAAAACGGGAGGAGAGGGTAAAGGGAGGGGATTTGGGAGGTATAGGCAGGAGGGGCACCTCACTTGGTACTGGCTGGATGCTGCAGCCATTAACAAATGGAGAGCAAAATCGGGAACAGCAAGTGGGAAAAAGAGGGCCAATTGATTGGGCTCAAACGGGGCCCTGGAGAGTCGTTCGTCCGGAACACGAATGCGAGTGTGCGGTGGGTAGGG
>NW_026269060.1:1891-2666 GCF_000697945.3 Frankliniella occidentalis | reverse complement strand
GCGGCTGACCCACTGGCCAAGTGTGGAGTGGAGCCCCCGCCATTGTTAGGGTGAAAGTATATTCAGAGCGGGCGGAAGGATTAATACTACTGTTATCAACGGCATTGTTACCCCGAGAAAATTTCACGCGTATTATCAGCAGGGCAAAAAGCTTTCGGGAAGTAAAAGGTTTGAGTCCGTTTCAGGTGTTTTAAATAAACGCAAAAGACACGATTGCAGTTACACGCAGTTACACTACCGACCTCGACTCTTACGGGTTGTGTCTACTGCTTCGCCAAACGAGGTGCCTAGCCAGCACGCCACGCCTACATTCGGTTTGTTGTGAGGAGGTAGATGTTAAGAGTCGAGAAGTGCTTGTGTTTGCTCTAAGGTCGAGGGAAAAGACCGAAGGACGAAAGGGCGCAATTCTCTATATTCCCTGTAGAGTGAGACTGGGGAAGAGGAGCGGCGGTCACCCCCTCCCCTTTAGGCACTGCTCACGAGAGTGCGCCGTCCCGCGGGGGTCTCTAGGCGCTCCTCTGTCTTTGTGTCGACCATGAGGAAAAAGGCGAAGCGCGAACGCCACCGGGAGAGGGGACATAAACGAGAAACGAAAGGAGCAGAGAGGATGAGAGATGGGGGGGATGGGGGTAGGGGTGTAAAGGTATAACGCAGCCTATAACGAGCGCCCCCGGGCCGGGACTCTGTTTGTCTCACGCTCATCCGGGATTAATTATTTATGCCCCCCCAACCCCACCCTCTAATGGGAGCTACATTCCATTCCGTCTCTAGCTCA
>NW_026269060.1:0-875 GCF_000697945.3 Frankliniella occidentalis | reverse complement strand
GGAGGGGGGGGGGGTGATAGGGGAGGAGCACATGTTGCCTATGCATGTGTTTCCTCCCGGAAGAGGCATCAGTAGTGGTGCAGGAGTCAGGGGAGAGAGGGGGGGTGGGGGCTCGAATCTCGGATATGTGCCATACGGCAGTCCATGTCAGGGCGTGGCGTGGCGCATCACAACGGGTCCGCCGTGGCTGTGGGGCCGGGCTGATAGACAAGGGGGAGCGGCAGCTGGGGCCGCGACTTGCGAGAGAGAGAGAGAGAGAGAGAGAAGCTGCAAGGGACGGGCGGCCTGCGTGCGTCTTCCGCTGCAGCTGACATTGGGGCGAGATAGTGGGCAGTATGCGTGCACATACTGCACACACGAACACACACACACACACACACACACACACACGCGCGCGCGCGAGATTTGAGGGTCGAGCATCCGCAGAGTCTACAGTGGTGATAGATAACATGTTTCGTGCATAACCGACATACTTAAAATGAAAACGTTAGGCATCTTAATTTCTCCCCCTCCCCCTCAAACGTAATTCCGTTTTCTTGTTGTCTAATGATAATAAACACTAACGAATTGAGTATCCAACTTTTGGACACAACTAAGTGTGGACCGAGAAGTCAAACAAGTGGAAATATAAGTTGATTGATGATATTAAGTGCTAAAACGGAGGGTCTGCAGTTCACCCGAGTTCACCTTACTACTGTGTACTTTATGAGTATACGAGGTGACCCATAGACCTCGGAGGATCTCGTAGTTTTCTGCGTGCCGCATGCAGCCGTGTGTGCGTTCTCATCTCCAGAGTGGGCAGAATTTGGTCACGCCTCAGTGGTCTCCCATCATCCACTGAATTCACCATCGCACCGAGCGTGTTAGTCAAACAC
>NW_026269059.1:13850-14556 GCF_000697945.3 Frankliniella occidentalis | reverse complement strand
TAATAGAAGGGCTCATTTGTGTTTTTCTACTTGGGTGTAGATATGGTAATGGGTTTAAGGACCACCTACCTATGTTATGACTCCGTTATAAGACTAAGGCCCAAACTTGGTATCCACGAGCACTAAGGTGTTTCAAAAAAACTGACATATGCTTGAGTGGACTTTATTCGCAAGTTCATGACTCGATCTGAATCTGTGCCAAATTTGAGCGCGGATGGTTCACCTCATCGGACAGGTCTCAAATTTGGCACAGATTTAGATCGAGGCCTGAACTTTCCAATAAAGTCCATTCAAGCATACATTATGTCAATTTTTTGAAACACCGCAACGAGCACTGTCGAGGGAGTAGTTGTAGGGAAACTAGAATTAATGATTAACTTAAGGCAAATATAGGTAAGCTCCTTGCTTGGGCTCTCGGGCAATTGACTGGTCAACACGTCAGCTCGATACGCACCGTATGTGGGACACATGCGGACAACGTACGGACGGGAAGGGGAACCGCGCTGTACATGACACCGGGCTACGACGCTCTCGTTCCTAGCGTGTCACCGTAGGTCAATGGTAGAGTCACGGGTTCCGAAGCCGAAGGTCCGAGGTTCAACTCCCAGCGGTAGCAGTCCACTTTCATCAGTCAAGTAAGTAGGAAATAGGTAAATAAAACATGAGGGAGGGTTAAACCGAAAATCGAAACAAGAATGACTGGGTC
>NW_026269059.1:5661-8910 GCF_000697945.3 Frankliniella occidentalis | reverse complement strand
CACAACGCCGCACGAAGGGTGCGCTGCTGGAGAGGGTGCTGATTATTTCGAGTCCCCCGACGACGTCACCTCCCACCCCGTCCTCCTCCTCTTCATCCTGTGCTGGGGTATCCATGTCGCACCCCGCTGTGTCGCAGAGTCCCGCGGCGGGCCGTCGGCACAATGGCTCAATTAGTGCATCGGGAAGGACGGGGGAGGGGGGGGGGCAGACGAAGAGTTCATTTTTACGTCAGAAAACTGTATGCATTGACTAAGTACGCTCTGTAAAACTCTTCATTGGCGCTTTAAAGCTACATGTTTGCATCATTCTAATGCTAGATTTACAAAATTTAAACCCGGGCATTCAAAGTTTTGGCATTTGTTCTCGAGGGATTCAACAAGTGTCACAAAAATTCAACATACAGAAAATTGTTTTGCCACAATTGATTTACATAGAATAGGTAGGAGACTAATTTTAATAGGAAACTGCAAGGTTAGTGTTCCATTTTAAAGCATTACACAAATCTCCCACGGACACACACAGAATTCCAAAAGCGAGGAGACACACGTAATCGTCGGCTCATTCAGGTATATATCGGTGTGGTGGAGTCGGCTCGACAAGGGCGAAGTGTCGGCAGCACTTTCTTCAAATAACACACCACACACTTCCCTCCACTTTGAGAAAGAACTTTGAGAAATATTCGTGGGCGTTACGGGGAGAATTACCATGATAAGTGGTATCTTTCAAACTTACATCGTTTAAAATCGTCAAAATGGTAAACTTAAAAATGGTTCAAAAAGTAACCTTAAGAAACAAACAGTGATGTTTTCTTCGAGAGAAAATGTTAAATTCAGGACTGAGTTCGCAAACTTACTAGTGCTGTTTATTAAACTTGAAAAACTGAACTTATTTGTAAATTCGCGATCTCGGTTCGTAAGTGTACAACTTCGGTTGTACATCAAAATTAGTAAAAAAATTCTTATCTTTAAGAAGATTTTTTCCAGTGTTCCGCTCCTTTGCGGTAAATGAAAAGCTCTCAGGCCGAGATCCACCCACACCCGCGCGCCATGGGCAGGGCTCGGGCCCGTGGGCGGCTCTTTGAGTGAATTGACTGCGATTGGGCTCCACCAGGGCTCCGACCACGTGACACTGCAGCTTCGGCCAGACCGGCCACTCAGTAGGGGGCGGCAACACCCTGCATGAAGACCTCTCTGTAAAAGCACACATCCATTAGCCGGCCTTGTAATTTTCGTCATGTGCGACGGGCTTAGTATAGTTTTGGAGTGTCGTGATTGCAGGGGTTAGTCGCAGGAAGCACCTTGGCTCCAGAGGTGCGGGAAATTTAAGAAAAGCAGAAGTAGTCGTTTAAGCGCTTTTCCTCGGGAGCTGAAAGTGGAGTTTCCGCAATAACATCACCAAGGATGAAGTTGTGGCATGGCAATGTTCGCCACGTCCGAACGTGAGATACTCGAATAGACTGGACTATTTTGGTGGCGGAAGGGGTGGTGACGTATAGGGCACGTCACGCGGACTAGAGGGTGGAGCGTGGGATGGGTGGCGGGGGTGGCGGGCGGCTGCAGAGCGCGGCGGGGCGGCCCGCCCGGCACGTGACTTTAATGATGTACCGTATGATGCGGTTTACGATCGGATCACACAACAATAAGCTTATTTCGTGCCACACGGCCGCGGCTGCAGTTCCCGTCCGGATGCTCAGTTCGTGCGATTGGCGGCCCTGCGGGCAAAACACCAACCTCCCCCGTCAAAGCACAGTCATCCGTAGAGCGTAGCGAGGGCGTCGCAAGACGTTTCTCGAAAAGAATACACTGGAGCCCACGTAATTTTGATTCGAAGACTTTGCTGACTGACCCCGAACAAAATTCCTCTATTTTTATCAACTACCAAAACTTACTTTGAATTCCTGGGGCACACCAGTCCGACACGCGGTGTGGGTGCTCAACATCTCTGATGTTAACAATATAGTGTTTACCGTGGCAGGTTGCACATACTCTTGGACACTCACCGACACCGACGAGAACACACGACGTTAAAGCACCCAAGTCGTCCGATCGGACACAGGGAGTGTCTCCGTCAGAGGCGCGGCTAGGGCCACAGGGGGCCTCCACTACGACACCCTCCAAGCCCAAGCCCTCCAGGGCGACGTTATTGTTGTCGCCGGAGCTAATCTTGTGTGCAGCTCGGTGCAGCCGAATTTGGCGCGGCGAGTTGAAAATTATTGACCCCCTCTTGGCTGCTGGGGCTTCCCTCCCCAGGAGGATTGGGGCGTGCGAATAACGATTATCAGCAGCGGGGCCGCCACCTGCGCCTCTCCCTAGAGACCGCTTCGGCGTCGGCATCCCGAGCCACGCTCCGCCACCGCACCACGGCGTGGGAGCCGAGGGTGCACACGGAGAGAGGGGGGAGGGGAGGGCACTTGCAGAGTGTTTGATTCATCAGGCAGGAGTACAATTGGGATGAAAGCTTTTTATTATTGTAGGGGCTAGTCCATCTCCAATCCTGTGCGCACCGACAACAGTCCTCCTCACACGGTCCCGCCCGCGTCCCTATGCCCGTCACATGACGTCGTGCTGACCATCATCGAGAGAATAAAAGCCGGTTCGAATCCATTATTTTAAAAGCAAGCGCGCTTTTTGGCCACTCTGCCGACCTCTATAATTACCCCAATAAGACTCCCTCCGCCTTCCTATGCCCCCTCTCACTCCATTACGCACGTGTGGATGTGTGTGTGTGTGAGAGAGAGAGAGAGAGAGAGCACAACGCCGCACGAAGGGTGCGCTGCTGGAGAGGGTGCTGATTATTTCGAGTCCCCCGACGACGTCACCTCCCACCCCGTCCTCCTCCTCTTCATCCTGTGCTGGGGTATCCATGTCGCACCCCGCTGTGTCGCAGAGTCCCGCGGCGGGCCGTCGGCACAATGGCTCAATTAGTGCATCGGGAAGGACGGGGGAGGGGGGGGGGCAGACGGGGGCAGGAAGTTGGAAAGAGCGAGAAAACATGAAAACCATAGACGGGCGTACTGCCGTTTCCTCTGATTTGCACCTACGCTCTACGGAAAACTGGTGGAGGCCACCGCCCCCGCCTGCTGCCCGTGCTTCTTGCCCGCAGCATACATTCCACCTTTGCTAACAGCTAAAGTTTCCTCTTGCCGCCGTTGCGCCCCTCGTGGCTCCACCCGAAGCGCCGGAACGCCCCTGCCTCGGCCGCTGCCTGCCTTGCTCTGCCTGCACCCAGCGCCCCACCCCGCCCCACCC
>NW_026269059.1:0-356 GCF_000697945.3 Frankliniella occidentalis | reverse complement strand
GTTCCGCGAAGTTCACCGAAGTTCTCGAAGTTCACTGAAGTTCACCGAAGTTCGCCAAAGTTCAAGGAAACGTACACCGAAGTTCAAGCCTATTTACCCTTGCAGAGCACGACATGTAAGTACAGAGGTACATTAATGGCTCTGTGCATGTGTAAAATGAGAATGAAATCTTCGTCTCTGCTATCGACGCCGCTGCTTCTGTGCGCAGGACCGTTCCGCAACAAAAGGTCAAATGTAAGTCTAAGGTCGCGCCTCGCCTTCTCGCTCTAATGCTCTGCCGCACCGCACCGAGGCCCCCGGGCGGTCCCCGCGCGCCTGTAAGCGCGTTGTTAAACGCGTGATGTGGCCCCGGGGAG
>NW_026269058.1:18193-18667 GCF_000697945.3 Frankliniella occidentalis | reverse complement strand
TGATGTGTTGTAGCTGTATTGAATTATACTTAATTTATAAAAGTGATTTAGCTGGCGCAGATACGATTAGAAAATCAAAACTAAAACGTGCAACTGATAGGTTCTAATTTCTTTCCTGGCAGTGTAGGGTGCGTCATGTACCATCCCGATCGCGTGCGCCTTGATTGAACGTGCATTCACTTGCGCCCGGCACACCGCCCCGCCGCCCGCTCCATCTTCCGGTCTCGCAGCGGGATGCGGCAGCACGAGCCGAGGGTCCGAGGGTGCCCCCTCCGTTGGAGTCTCGTGCCCCCGCGGTGTGCTCCACCGCATGAGATACACCACTTGCAGCGTCTATACCACCCCTTGATCTGCACCGAACACCCCACCGGCGCAAAGGCCACTGTCCACCTGCAGTGTCGTGTGGATGTTCAGACCATGTCGCGCGCAGCAACTTGGTTACGTATGGATCTGCCTCCTTATTCTCTCGCTTCC
>NW_026269058.1:10373-10683 GCF_000697945.3 Frankliniella occidentalis | reverse complement strand
GAGGCGCGGGGGGAGCAGGAGATGGAAGACGGTCATGCCGTCCGTGCGCGCCTTCTGCTTCGGCAGGCAAACGATCAGTAAAGTATCGGGCGGCGCGCAGCGGCGAGCGGGTCCGGCCCCAACGCCCGCCGGCGGTAAACAGAGGGGGAGGAGGGAGGGGGGCAACGCGGGGCGTCATTCCAGTTACCGCCGTGGGAAAGAGTAACCAACAGGCGCAAAACCGACGAAATTTTAGCTCTTGGGACTATAATTTTATTCGTGGCGATGAAATAATTTGGTCTAGATGACTTAATTTGATTGGTGCGACTAT
>NW_026269058.1:5573-5901 GCF_000697945.3 Frankliniella occidentalis | reverse complement strand
GCACGATATGGGTAGCGATTTGAATTTTTTTATTGTGTCTTAAGTTCCTCTTGAAAACGGAACGGATAATGCAAAATCACGGCAAAGGAGCTGATGATTAGAATTATTTAAAACTATGGCAAAAAGGCCAGTTTTATGACTGTTCGCATACTTCAATTCAACTTCAACGAAGGTTATCACGACATGAAAAGAAAATTGCGCTTATGTCATTTGTGTTTAATGTCCCATTTTTCAAAGCAGAAGGGTGGTTTGGGGTTTATACAGCTTAAGTTTCTGCAAACATGAATAGTGACTTAAAGGTCGGGCAGCAGGAAGCTGGCTGGATCAA
>NW_026269058.1:0-433 GCF_000697945.3 Frankliniella occidentalis | reverse complement strand
CAGCCACTGCCAGCAAACAACTGGTAGAAATGCTATATAATACGCGACTATAGTGCGCGCTGCAATTTTTGTTGCTGTCTACACTGACAAACTAAGTGTTCAAATGCTCAACACTTGTAATTGTGCAACTAACTGCAAGTTGAATACTTGCAAGTGTGCAACACCTCGGTTGAACACTTCCTTAGATTGGACGCTTACTGTGTAGGAAGTGCCCAACCGAGGAGTTGCACACTTGCAAGTGCACACCTAACGAGTTGCACATTTGCAAGTACTAAACTTGCAGTTGCACACTTAGAAGTGTTGAGCAGTTGAACACTTAGTTTATCAGTGTATGGACTCACTCTCTGCCCCGATGGTGTGCTCGGAGTGTGTTCAAGTTGATTGTGTGACCCTCGTGATATTTCTTTAACGTCGTGTTCGCGAGCGGTGGGAG
>NW_026269057.1:13645-15866 GCF_000697945.3 Frankliniella occidentalis | reverse complement strand
CCCCTGCACGGCCAGACAGACCCAGCCGACCTTGACACCGCGCCACGGCCTCGACCGTGACGGCGATTAGCTTTGGCTTCATCCCGGCCTCGTCCAGGTCTACCGTGTTCCGCTGGGTTTGTTTGCACCGAGGCTTTTTCCCAAACTGTTGGTGGGGTCCTAATGAGACGCGACGTTGGTCGGCGCGAGGACGCCTGCAGGAAATCAGCAGCCCGTCGAAAGCAGTTGTCAGCTGACCGCACGGCAAGCTTTGTTGTCGCGTTTGTTGTGTACCAGGTGGCTGATTAACCCCGCTCACTTCTGCAGTAATGCTGGACCACGATTGCGGGCGGCCCGTAAGGCGCCACGGACAGGGGCGATAGGCGAGCCCGCCCCCGCCCGCACTCGTGCGTGCGGCGGTACAGCATAACTATAGAAGTGCGCGGGGTTGATCAGCCACCTGGTAGTGTTTTCGATCGGGCGTGTATGGCCTAAAATTTTAGCCCACCCGATGCTGTTAATAGCTAAAATTTTAGATGGAGTCGGGCTAAAATTTTCTGTCATACGCGCCCGATTGAAAATACTACCACCTCTGGTACATCAATGGTGTAGTGAATTCACTATACAGGGAAAAATATCTTTAAAAAATTTTCACAGTGCCCCATGTCTTAGAGACGGTTCCAATCCGTTTACTATCATCATAGTACGTGTCCCTCGACGCGTCCCGGCAGATAGGCCTTGCTTGGCGACACCGTTTGCTGCTCGCGCTTTGAACATTCTCGACGGCGACGCACGGCACAGCACCGCGTAATGTAGCGACATGATGTTTCGCACGTCCGACGCGGGGAGTGGGAGGAGGGGGGATCTTTGACCAGTCGGACGCTGATGTGCCGATACGCGTGAACAGTAGCCGCCACTACAAAACTTGCTGAATGGTCTGGATTAACGGTTTGACGAGATTAAAGCGTCGGCCGGCATGGCCTCGCGGACAGCGTTGGAGTGAACCCGGGCTGAGCATGGTGGGCGTTGCCTCGTGGACATGCTCCCGCCACTCCCGCCCCTTCGGGCCTCCGCCGCCCCGCTGGCGAGCCCAAAGGTCCACCTCGCTCGGCCCTCTCCACTCGGCGGCAACATTTCCATCCTCTTTGTCCGTACATCCTTTCATCCGCCTCTACCCTGCCCTTTCCAAGTCCATTCCCTTGCCCCGTCGCGGGGGTCGCCCCCCCCCCCTCAAATTGTGCGGGAGAGACGAAAATAAACTGGCGCGGTCTCCACTTCTTTGTTTTCAGAGGCAGCCCGGATGCAAAGTCTGTACCATTTGCAGACGAGGCGGTTTTATCTGTAAACACGTCTGCGCTTGCCAGCCGAGTGCGACTGTAAGGAGTGTGAGATGGCCAGTAAGGCGCAAGGGTGCGTAGTGTTCATCGTAATCTAGTCCAGCACATGTTGTATGGGACCCATGTGCGGTTACGGTGCAGGGCACAGGTGGCCGATTTGCCCCGTCGCAGCAGATGCTTATTTATACTAAACCGCATTCACGAGTAACGAGTTTGCTTGCTTGTCGTCTATGTAGACACGGCGACTTACACCTTAGTGGCGCCGAGCGACTAGGCAACCCGTTCGCACGCCTGCATGCGGGCTAATAGACGCCTTTGCTCTAACCACGGGGGACAGCGGCCAACATGTATTTCCGTTTCCCCTTCGGCAGGGCCGAATCTCATGTCGTACCGTCCCCGAGGCTTGGGCTGGTATAAGGTTCGCGATCGCGGCCGAAAGGCAAAGAGCAGCGCTCGGCCGCACTGCCGCACACACCAGTCACACATACGCACTCGCTGTCGCCTGAAGATAAGCCCGCATGCACTGGTAGCGTTGGAGTTGGAAGTGCATGCGCGCGGGACGCGGGTTATGCCATGTTTTGTTTGCTTTCTATCTATCTGTTTTTTTTGACAGATAGCAGATTATACTATAACCGACTATAACAGTAACATCTGCTTGTACAACTGCCATTACGAACATTTTCACCCCCTCTTCCTTCTCTATGGGGCCCCATAGGTGATTGGAGGTCGCCATATCCCTCCCCCCCCCCAAGTGGAGTGGTAGCGTTACTCCTGGAGGCGGTTCTCCCCCAACCCACAAGGGTGGTCTTTGCACAACGCACGGTGACATACCCCATCCCATACCCCTGTTGAGGTGGTCCGGTCGCTGGTAAAACAAGTAGTGTGCTCAATTTGCACACCAAGGT
>NW_026269057.1:5306-5900 GCF_000697945.3 Frankliniella occidentalis | reverse complement strand
ATGCATAAATAAACGGTTTCTTGCATTAATTAAAACTAGACCGCGAAACTTGCTGCTTGCCTTACTCAGGGTGGCCCATACGGATGCAGTAGAGTCTGCGCTTGCCAGCCGAGTGCGACTATAAGGAGTGTGAGATGGCCAGTAGGGCGCAAGGGTGCGTAGTGTTCATCGTAATCTAGTCCAGCACATGTTGTATGGGACCCATGTGCGGTTACGGTGCAGGGCACAGGTGGCCGATTTGCCCCGTCGCAGCAGATGCTTATTTATACTAAACCGCATTCACGAGTAACGGCTTTGCTTGCCTGTCGTCTATGTAGACACGGTGACTTACGCCTTAGTTAGTGGCGCCGAGCGACAAGGCAACCCGTTAGCACGCCTGCATGCGGGCTAATGGACGCCTTTGCTCTAACCACGGGGCACAGCGGCCAACATGTATTTCCGTTTCCCCTTCGGCAGGGCCGAATCTCATGTCGGGGCTTGGGCTGGTATAAGGTTCGCGCGAGGGGTCGTTAACTTCGATATTCCTCCGTACACGGACTGATATTACCTCAAATATTACACCAATATTAGCCGTATTACTGGTAATATTACCTC
>NW_026269057.1:3157-3651 GCF_000697945.3 Frankliniella occidentalis | reverse complement strand
GAGGCAGGGAGTCGAAAGCGAAGGTCGCGACAGCGGCGAGCAGCGGCTCAAACCGACCCGAACGGCTGTTATCAGGTGGCATGTCATTATTGGTTTGGGTTGCAAGATTTACACACTAACAGATTTGTAGGTTTTATTTGTACAAAGTTGCGCATACATTTCATTCGTACAAATTTGTGCGAAGAAGTGCATGTTTTTATGCATACGTATGCACAAATTCGTACATATTTGCGCACAAATTCGTGTGAATCGAAATGTATGCGCAACTTTGTGCAAACGTTTGCACAAAAAACTACAAATACATTTAGTGTGTATTTGTCCTTGTTTTAAGAGAGCCGTCTCAGGGGCTTTCGCATTCATGTTTATACTGCCCCCGTGTGCCGGGTTGTGGCGGCCCACGGCACGTCCGTGGTGCAACGTGGTACACTCTTACCCACCGCGACGTCCAATTCGGGCGCGCTCTATTTTTCCCACAGGCATCCCGAGCCTCCCAG
>NW_026269057.1:0-1542 GCF_000697945.3 Frankliniella occidentalis | reverse complement strand
CCCCTCACTTTTCGGGACCGCCAACCGCCAACCTCACAATCGCAGTGCATATTCTTGATTGTACTTCACGGGTCGCATGTGTATTTACAAGTGTGTAAAATCCTGTGCCAAAGTAGAGGAAAGGTACAGCAATGCCGTTGGTTGTGGTACAGGATGCACGAATAAATACTGTAGTGCGCATAAGGCTCTACCAGGTGGCTGATTCACGCCGCGCACTTTTGTACTATGCAATCCGCCCCGCACGGCTCCATCCGGGACTGCGTACCCACCAAGCGCAGGGGACCGGCTCGAAGCGCCAACACCAACGCATCGCTCCACCACTGTTGATGCAGCCAACGCCCAAGGGCGTACAAAGGGGGTGTTGGCTGTTTCGCGCGGGTGCCCGCGAGTCCGCAGGGGTAACTCGCGGGTCCGCGGAGGTGACTCGCGGGTCCGAGAGGGTTGTTTGCGGTCCACAGATCCTGTCACGGGGGTAGCGCGCGTCAGCGAATCCTGCTACGGAGGTAGCTCACGGTCCGCGAATCACCCCGTCGACACGCAAGGTGCCCCCACGACGCGTTGGCGTTTGGAGCCGGTTCCCTGCGCCTGGTGGGTATGCAGTCCCGATTGCATTGAAAACGCATGTGTGTGAATGTCGCACACTTGCAGGTGTGTGAATATCCATTCACACGTTTACCCCCCAAGTGTGCGAATGGATATTCACACACCTACAAGTGAGCGACATTCACACACTTGCGTTTCTAGTGTAGAGCCGTGCGGGCGGGTGGCATAGTACAAAAGTGCGCGGCGTGAATCAGCCACCTGGTATGTTAAAAATTCCTGTCCTCCGTACTCAAAATACCGCAAAACATATACAAGTGGGAAGACCATGAAACGGTTTGAACAATATAGTGCCAGGTGGCTGATTCACGTCGTAGTTATACTGTACCGCATTCACGGGTGCGAGCGTGTTTGCCTATCCTCTCAGCACACGCGGCTCCTTACGGCTCTATGTGGGAGTAAAGGCAACCCGACTAACTGGATTTGTAACTTTTATTTGTACGAAACTAAGCAATCAAATTTTTAGCACACATTTCTGCGTTGATTTGAACACTTTTGTGTATTTATTCGAACGAAATCATGCTCGTGAGCTTGCGTTTTTTTCGTGGTTTGAGGATTAAATTTCAAAGTTCGGGCACGTGCTCCCCCCCCCCTCCCCGTCCCCATAGGCTCCTACGCCCCCTGGTTCCCTTGCCCGTATAGGAAGAGGGAATGACTCGCGCTCTACCACGCCCGCTCTCGTAGCGCATACTGTACCGCCATGCAGGCGTGCCGGCGGGTTGCCTACCCTCTCTCGGAGCCGTGGTGGCCGGTGACTGTTGGCCAAACCCGTCTGCGCCTGCTCGCCTGCGTGCGACACAGCATGACCAAGAGAGTGCACTACTGGGGGTAGGGGGTTCTACTTTTACGTGCCGCAAGTGGAACGCGTCCCCACCGCCACGCTGTGGAGGCTGCCTAGTTGGCAGGCGGATCTAACGGCCAGACGTGTTTTTGCCACTTTTA
>NW_026269056.1:20610-21748 GCF_000697945.3 Frankliniella occidentalis | reverse complement strand
GAGGAGGCGGCAGTGGAGGAGAAGAGCAAAAGGCTGGTGAGTAAGCTCGCGCTGTGCCGCTGAAGCCCCCGCGCGCGGCGGCCCGCCCCGCCTGGCCAGCCCGGCCCGCGGACTCGCCACCGTGGCGCGCTCTCGCGGGCCGGGGCGCAACCACGGGTACCTCACGGCTCACGGCCGGGCCGCAGCCCGCGCAGCCCCCACGGGCCGTGGCGGGCGGCGGCCATGTTGCCATGCAGGCCAGCGCGAGGGGCCCAACGCGCTCGGGGGGTTTGATAACAGGGGGCTCGCGCTCCGCGGCCTCCGCGGCACCGCCGAGGCACCGCCGAGGCACCGCGCCCCTCGCTGCGGGTGCGCGTCTGGCAGCGTGCTAGTTGCCTGGAGGGTGGGCGGGAGGAGAAATGTCGTGGTACCTCTTCAGTAGGTTCAGGACCACCACTATAGAGCTCGAAGAGCCCCCGTGACATTTTCTACCCCGGGGTATAAATCTCATGGGCTCCATATGAGCCCCTCTGGTGGTTCCGTCGATCCTTCAAGGTGCCCTCTAACGTCCTTCCAGGTAAACTTAATCATGGTGTCCCTACGATCTCCTCTGGTTGGTCCTGGACCTCCAGAGAGGGCCACGATATTTGTACCCCCTACCCTTCCCCGGGGTCCGGCGGAATGCGCCTGTCGCTGCGGTTTGGCGATCCCAGAAGGCAGATGGTCGGCCGCGATACCGAGTCTGGCCGCCGTGGCCGTCCCGGAACCGCGCGATCGCGGAGCCGCGGGCCGTCCAGGAGGGAGGAAAGGGGTTGACGCAAATGGGCTCATCGGCGGCCAGGTGTTGGCGACGTGGACTCGGCTCACGACGGGCCGAGCGAGCGCCCCAGCCGGCCCCTGCCCCCCCTCGCTCCCTGCTGAGTCGCGCTGGTTCCGCCCCTGCGGCTCCGGGCCGGCGGCGGTGGTGCCCGCCGCCGAGAGGGAGCGAAGCGAGGCGAGCCAAGCCGCATCGCGGAGTCGAGAGCAAAACAACCACAGCAGAGAGGAGGAACGGCGAAGGCCAGCGCGGCCCGGCCGGGAGGGCGGAGGGAAGATGGGTGGTAAGTCAGGGGCCTAAGCCAAGCTCGGGGGAACGAGAGGGGGGGGCAGGGACACTGGG
>NW_026269056.1:14778-15370 GCF_000697945.3 Frankliniella occidentalis | reverse complement strand
GGGGGCTCCCGGCCGCGCTACGCCGCGCCCCGCCGAGCCCCGCCGAGCAGCGCCGCGGCACAGGTACCCCACGTGTGGGGCGGAGTGCGAGAGAGACAGAGAGAGAGGGGGGGGGGGGCAGTTGGAGTGACAGAGCGAGCGGCTCCTCGCGAGCGACGCGACGGCAGCGCCCCTCGCGGCCGCGCACCCGCGCCTCCCGCGGCCCGAGCCGCGTAAAGGAAGAATATATGTGACAGCGGCGCCGGCCCCGCAGCGGCGTGCAGCAGCGGCCCTCGCCCGGCCTGGCGCCGTCACCCACGTCGCGATGCCTCTGCCAGCGCCGCCCACGCCCTCGGCGCGCGGAAGCCTAAGCGGAGGGTCGCGTGGCCCGGGCGCTGCTGAAGGATGTTGGGACCCCGCGCGGGCCGCGCGGATGGACTCGGTGCACGGGCTGCTCATGGACGGGGAAGGGGAGCGGCGCGGGGGAGAAGCGCGGCGCCCCTCAAGGGCACCTCCTCGGACACCTCCTATGGTCGGGTACCTCCGAGGGGAGCGAGTAGCTCAGGGGCCGCCCGGGGAGCCGACGCCGCCTGCCTGGTCATTCACCCTCTCT
>NW_026269056.1:8639-9163 GCF_000697945.3 Frankliniella occidentalis | reverse complement strand
GGGGGGAGAGGGGTCTCGGCTCGGTGGGGCTGAGAGTGAGGGCCAGGCCGGCCCCGGGCCCCGGGCTGGGCTCCGGTATGCAGAGAACCTGTTCACTTGACTGCCTGGCTTGCCCACGGCTCGCCCGCACCGTGAGCGAACCCCCTTCTTCTTCCTCCCAGTCTTCTTCTCGCTCGCCTCCTCTTCCCTCTCCCCTGTGCCGCGCGAGGCCGCTCCCCGTGGGCCGACTCTCCCTTCCCGCCGCCGCCGCCCGTGGCCATGGCCGTGACGGCCAGCTCCGTGGTGTCCGAGCCCAAGCAGCCCGCCGGGGGCCTGCCGCCTGCCCCTGGCCGGAGTTTCTTCCCTCGCCACCTCGCCCCGCCGCGCCGCGCCACGCTGCACCACCGCGGTGTGCCCGAGAGTGTTTCCGGAGCCGCGGTGGAGCTGCGCTGTGGCGGCGGGACGAGAGAGACGCGAGTCCATGAGTAGTTGGGACCGCGGAGCGCGGAGCTGACGGGCCGGGGCGGACTTTGTGTTGGGGGGGG
>NW_026269056.1:0-6172 GCF_000697945.3 Frankliniella occidentalis | reverse complement strand
GGGGCGGGGCGGGGCGAGTGGTCCGGCTGGTTGGGCTGTTGGGTCCCACAAACTAGCCGTACAGGGCCGGGCCGCGCCGCGCTAGGCTCAGCGCTGCACTCTGGCTCCAAACTGGAATATGACCCCCCCCCCCTTCCTTTCACCTCCCTTTCCCCACGCCCCGCGAGGTCCGCGGCGGCAGAGATCCCTCTGTCCTCTAGAACTTCAGCAGGGCCTCCAAAACTTGGTGGATTTGTCTGCCTGCCTGTCTGTCTGTCTGTCTGTCTGTCTGTCTGTCTGTCTGTCTGTCTGTCTGTCTGTCTGTCTGTCTGTCTGTCCATGTGTGTCTCCCCGACCCCCATCGCTCCTTCCCCCTCTGTCTCTTCCTGCGCGGACTCTGAGGTGAGAGACGAGGAGGAGGAGGAGGAAGAGGAGAGGGAGAGCGGCGCGCAGCGGCACATCTGAAGGTAACAGTGTTGTAAAAAAGATCCTGCTTGAGCGGCTTGGTCGCGTTGCGTGTGAGCGCGCGTTCGTGTGTGTGTGTGTGTGCGTGCATACGCTTGCCCTACCTGTCTAGCAGTAAATGCCCAGGAGTAGCAGTCTCCCCCCTCCCCCTGTACCACTACTACCCTACCCCGCCACGCCCCCTGGTGAAGGTTCAATCGCCCTCTTTAAAGCGCCCGTGGTCGCGGTGCGGTGCTGCGACTCTATCGAAACGACTCAAATGTTTCTGAGTGGTTTACTCTAATCGCCTTCTATACTGCTACTTGTCGAATAAAAAGGTGGCCTCCAAACTCGCTTGGCGCACACTTCTCGACGTTGTCGCTGGAAGACCTGTGGCCACCCTAGCCACAAACACACGCTCACTCTCGCTCACTCCCCGGGTTCCCGGACGGCCCCTAAATCCCTTCCAGCAGTCTGTCCAGTTCTGTTGCAAGGCAAGGGAGAAGCGGGGAGAGTGTGTGCGCTCCAGGGGCGGAGCAGTTCAGCCCTGGAGCTTGAGCCTTAGCGCCTTCGTGCTGGAGAAGCTGCGCCGCCTGCCCCGTCCCGAAAAAGTACCAGAACAGTGGAGCGAGCAGTGCTGTAGGCAGCACGGATACACAGCTGCCCTGCGGGGCTGCCTAAGTAGGCAGGCTGACCTATGCAGTCCACCACTTGCTGCGGCTGTTTCTCGGCTACTTTTCTGGTGGCCGCCGGTCCAATCCCCCCATCATCAGCCATTACACGCGGCTCGGAGGACGTCGCGTGCGGGAGCGCGGCCGGCTCAGCTGGCCGAGGGCCTTGAGGAGGGGGGCCAGAGCAGGAGCCACCCAGGGAGAGCGCGCCCCACAGGGCTGTGTGTAGCTGTAGCTGTGACGGGGGGCTGCAGCTGTGACGGAGACTGCAGCTGTGACGGGAGCTGTAGCCGTGAGGGAGGGGGGGGGGGGGTAACCCGTGGCAGATGACATGGGCTGCGTACGAGATGCGCAGCTGTGACGGGGACTGCAGCTGTGGCGAGGGCTGTAGCTGTTACAGGGTCTGTAGCTGTGCCGGTTATATTATGCAGGAGCTGTGACGGGACGGGGGCTGTAGCTGTGCCGGTTGCCGAAGCTGTGACGGTTCGCGTGTGCAGTGCCTTTCACCTCGCTTCCACCCCCCTTCCCCCTTTCCTAAATCACCGGCTACGTCTCATCTCCCCCGCCCCCTAAACGCACAGCGTTGGGGTGGCGAACGGAAAGAGGGCTGAAAATAAGTAGGAGCGTGGGGGGCTGGCGCTGCTGGCGCGTTGGTCCCTCCGCCCTGGGAGGGGGCGGGGGTGGGGGTTGAGGCCCGGGGCGCAGTTCTGGCGGACGAGAGGGGCGCACACGACGTCGTCTTCCTGCATTTAGGGGAGCTCCCTCGGCCGGCGCCCAGCAGGGTGCCGAGCGGCGGCGTGGACGGCCTGGCTCTTTTTCGGACCGCAGCCCCTCACTTCGGGCCCCTTCTTGGACGGGCGCGGGATGTCAGGTGGTCAATCGGTCATCCTAGAACAGCACCGCGGGTCCGCAGGCGGCCGCAGCAGGGCAGGGGTGCGAACACCTGGCACCTGTTGCGCGAACGCCTGCGGCTGCTGTCCGGCTGTCCGCGCTGCCGCCGGCGCGGTGGACAGGCGGACAGCCCGCGCGCGACAGCTGTTGGGGAGGAGCGGTATATATACGGCGCCGAACCGAAAGCGACGACAAATTAGTCAATCAGCTCGGCTGATATGCGCGCGCTCCCCGCCCGCCCGCGCCCACATGCTGGTGGCACCCCAACCCCTCACTCACCTGCTGCTGCCCATGCCCCCCGCCCGCATGCTCGGAGCACGGCGCCGGCTCGTGCCGGGGCGGGGCGGGCGCGTCGCGTGCCTGGGTGCGCGATGTGCGGTGGCGTGCTGGCCGGCCGAGGGGGACGACGGGTTGGACAAGGGAGGCCGCAGAGACAAGGTTAAAAGTCCCCCCCAAACTTACTGGCCTGGTCGGATGTGAAGCTGCTGCTGCTGCAGCAGCTGCAGCAGGTGGAGCTGCTGTCGGCGGTGTTCAACACAGCGCGGAAAATTACGGCAAAGCTACAGGCTGCGGTGAAATATAAGAGAAGGGATGAAAGAAAAACAAATTTAAAAGAAACCGGCGTGAGCACCATAGCGCCCTTGGCGGTGACGAACACGTCAAAATGCTTTCAATGACCTCTTTGCGATGTCAGAAGGACGTCAGCTTGACCGGTACTTACTCCTGCTCAGGCTTATCTCTCATACAACACACAACAGGTGACATGTACTTACGTACCGTGCGCCCATGTGGCACCTCGAGCCCCGACACTTTGAAAGAAAAACGGTCTTGTTTGTGCAACAAGCGAGCTGCAGCAGCAGGTAGGTTAGGTACGGTGCGGCGCGCGACGCGGGTAAACTGCAGGGAGGTGGAAAGCGCCCATCGCCGCGGTCTGACCTCGCCCTGCCCGGCCAGTGTGTGTGTGTGTGTGTGTGTGTGGGAGAGAGAGAGAGGGAGATAATGAATGTGTGTGTGTGTGGGCGCGTGCGCTGTGTTCCGGAGTGACACACGCCCACGCAGTCGCCAGGGCAGGTTGGGCAGGCAGCCCCGTTTCGCAAGCCTGTCCCGTCCGTCCCGTCCGAGTAGAGTACGTGTAAGCCCTGAAGGGGATGCGGCCGGTGCGGCCCCGAGACAAGACCGGGACATACACAACCTGCCCTGGCCTGCCCTGGCGTGGCCTGTCCGGCCCGTGGTAGGCAGGGAGGCGGGGACCTCATGTAGCAGCGGGCGCCCTGCGGGCGGCCAGGGCAGCCTCGGGTGAAAGCGGCACGGCGAGGGAGGCGCGGCCGCGGCGGCAAAGGGCGGCGCCGGGCGGGCCGGGGCGGGAGCAGGGCCAAGGGGGAGGAGGCCAGGCCCAGGCCGGGTCCGTCATACACTACACACTACTTTCCCCCCGAGCCGAAGGCGTCCTCAGGGTAAACCCCGTCGTGCCCGCCGCGCCCCGCCCCCTGAGCTGCGCAAGAGGTGCTCGGTGCTCGTCTTGTCCGTCTCCCCATCCAAAGTGCTTGCGGATGTATGGCACGGCCGGCCGTGTGGCCACGACGCCCAAGTTGTTGCAGTGAGGCAGACTTGGTCGTTTTACAGGTAAACTCACTCGTAGTGATGGAGTCACATGATGGGGCGGCCGTCGCCGCCGCACCCGCAACACCCCGCCCCGCCCCGCCAAGCCACCACGCCCCGCCATTATTGTGTGGTTAGTTCGTCAGCAAAACGATTGTCCTGAAGCCCCAGGCGGGCAGGCGGCGGCGGGACGCGAGGAGGAACTGACTTGGCAAAGCGCGGCGAAACACACAAGAAGCGCATAAAGCTGTGCGGCGCGCGACCGCACGGGACCGCAGGGCGTCGTACATCAACCCGGAGGAGGAGGAAGAGGAGGTGGGCGGCGAGGAGAACGGAGAGGAACCGCCTGGCCAGCCGCGGACCGACTGGCGGTCGTCCTAGGGGTCACCGTTAAAGAGGTAAATTTCCAGGGAAATACAAAATAATTATGAAATTCCGCTGACACTTGGAAGGACCGGTAGAGAGAATTTTCGAAAGAATTAGGAGTCTTTTAGTCAATACGACTTTGTATGTTTTATTGAAAATTTTACATTTTCTTTTCGTCACATTCATTCTGCTGCCGACTGCCGGTGCAAAGTGCTCTCAGTCACCGGGACCACGCACTTCCTCGCTGTCGCGCGGGGTAGGCGCCCCCGTCCACCGCACCGTCGTCGTCGTTGATTGCGTCGTCGGACATGCTGCTCCCCTCCCCTTAATTAGTTTTTGTCCGTGACACTCCGTCGTCGCCGTGCTCGGCCCGGGTCGTCAGGTGGTCCCGGGTGGGGGCGAGGCGGGGGCGTACAGGGCACACAGCTCGGCGCCCAGCAGCACCAGCACCAACCAATAGGGCCGCGTGCAGCGCCCATAGCCGCGTCGCGTTCAAAACGCGTGCATAACATTGACCCACATTTGGGCCCGGAGGAGGGAGAAGGACACTATACTCGCGCAGCAGAGAGCGAGAGAGAGAGAGAGAGAGAGAGAGAGAGAGAGAGAGAGAGACCAATCTCCGGCCATATAGCCCCGCTGCCCGATGACTCCCTCCGTGGGCTCTTGGCGCTGGCTGTACGCGTTACCCCGTGAGTCATTATAAGTATCACGGGCCGACGCCGCCGCCGCGCCTCCTGAACGCCGCCTGAATGAACCCCGGTCTGGTCGCCGCTGGTCGAGAGTCATGTAACGACGAGCCGGGCCGGGAGGCGCACGGAGTGTTACACAATGCGCACCAGGGTCACACCGGCCGGGCTGAGCGGGCTGAGCAGCAGCGGGCGCGGCGGCGTCCACGTACAGTGCGGCCGGAGCCCGCGGCGCCGCGGCGCCATGCAGCAGTGGAGGGACGAGGGCGGCTGACATTGAACCCCGGCAATGCCGTCGTCTTGCAGGAGGAGGAGGGGGAGGAGGAGGAGGAGCGGCAAGATGATCGCATCGGCGCGGGGACCGGCACGGCACACCCCCCGGCCGCGCGTTTTACGTTCTGAGTCGCAATTCCAACACCCGGCGCATAGTCAAGTTTGACGGGAACGTTTTCCAGGGTGGTGGTCCAAGAACCCCGGAACATATTTTTTGGGGGGATCCGGGCTAGTAATACACCCATTTGCTCCAACAGGGATAAAACGCCCACCCTAATTGTGTTTAGGGCCACGGCCCCTCAAGAGCAGGCAACCCGCCAACGCGTCTGCATTGCGGTGCAGTATAGGGTACCGTTCTTTGAATGTTCCAGGGTCCCGTGGGCCACCGCGTATTTTTGGGTGTCAAAGTGGGCCTTATAGAAACATAATTAGTATCGCGGATTTCGGGTATTCCGAGGTTGGGAAAGATTTACCCGAGTGATGTGATGTACCCATATCCTTACTCAGGTGTGTTCGGGTGCGACGCGGCCGGTACTCGTCCACGTCGGGCACGTCGCATCACGGAGCGCCAGCCCCGGCCCAGCGAGCCGCGGGCCGCGGGAGCGCGCGGCGGGAGAGGGTTACGGAGAGGGGGGGGGGGCTCGCTTCCAGTTGCGTGTCAGTTCGGCCGCCAGGGTGCAGCACTGCACCGGGAGGAGAGCGGTCGGGAGCATGGGTTCGCTGAGTGGATGACGTCCCCCCTGCGAACCAGCCCCCTCTCCCCTCTCCTCTTTCCCTGGACTCGTCACGAGCGTAGTGCTGTCGTGGGTGCACCAGCAGTCAGCGCGGCCAGCAGCGCCCCTCTCCTCCAAGGGGCTCTCCATCCCATCCACTCCGCACCGCCACCTGTTCGCCCATATTGTGACCCGGACGACCTGGATGACCGGGCCCGAGAGAGAAAACGTAAACTAATCTGAATCTGGAACCCGCAAGGCTGACGTGACGGGTGTGCAGCGGGACGTATGCGACCGGGGCCGAAAACTGTATAACCCGGGTCACAACCGGACATGATGGGCGTTTTCGCACGGGTAGCCGCGCGAGGCCCCCCAGGCCCGCCCCCAGCCGGCCGCCCCCGTCCTTACGGTACTGCGGGGAGGGTGACTGACCCCCCCAGCGACGCGCCGCTTCTCTCTCTCACTAGCTTGCTGATGGTGCGGGCGGGTAGGGTGGCGCCCCCGGTGTGTGGATGCACTCGCGCCCTGCTCTCACTCGCTCACATTATGT
>NW_026269055.1:16327-17370 GCF_000697945.3 Frankliniella occidentalis | reverse complement strand
GAGGGGGGTGGGGCGGGGGAAACGCGCTCACTTTTTCTCTAAGCGCGTCTGACCAGGCAACGACGAGCGCAGCGCAGCAGATTATTTGCAAACTGCCGGGGAAAACGTGATTAGGGGCATAATATTTATTCCGTGTCTTTTGCTCTCATTCTTAACGATAAAACGAGCGTAAAAACGCCACTTACTAACGACGGGTGAAGTGCAAGATGGATACAAAGTACATACAGACAAAGAAGCCATATGTGGGGCCTCTATGCACATTGTAAATACATATCCGTTTAGCTTGGTTTATATCACCGAGGAGTGGCTAAATCCATAAAAGTGCGAACACCGGGTTACCAGTGAAAACTACAATGATTCGCTTTTCAATCTAAATCTAAACGACCAGTTTTTTGCCTTTTTGTCCCGTGAAAGGTGCATTTTAGGCACATCTTATCACTGTGAGAAATATATTTGTACATGTACGGTATATTTTGTAATTTGCCATTTACAATACGAGTCGTACATGTACAGCCTCCCGCTGTCGCTCGATATTCGATTCCAAGTCGATACATAGGGCTAGTAAATTGTACAATTTTAGATTGTACTTGTACGACTTCTTCCATGGAAAATTTTCCTGTACCCGGTACGACAATTTTTCACAGTGATACAGTTCTTGATTCTGTATCTTGCAAGAAATACATTTTGCAATCACAAATCAAATTTTTGTCTATGAGAGAGATGGAAATTCGCCATATTAAACATGCATGTTTGCATTTAAGCAGTACAAGATGTGCACAAAAATGCATATCTCAATCAACAGATTTGTCCTTTGAAATAAGACCCTCAAGAGAGGGTGGATTACCAGAGATTACCAGTGATTGACAAGTCTGTGTACACCTGTGTGTACATCACCACAGTTGGCTACCCCACAACTACAACCCAACTCCACTTTTGACAGTTTGCACTATGCACATTCTTCCTTTCACTGCAGTGAGGTGCTTTAACGTGACTCTCAGGCCCTCCAACGCCTTCAGCGAGCCTTATATTGGGTCCTGAGGGTA
>NW_026269055.1:10022-10917 GCF_000697945.3 Frankliniella occidentalis | reverse complement strand
TGTGCAGAGCATTTTTTTCAACAGGCCCGGCCAGCCCCGGCTCTTTTCGCGTCAGCAAATCCAAACAAACGGCGTGTTATGCAGGGAGTCATCGATCCCATACATATTTTTGTACAGCGCCGCCTCGAACTCAATTTCCGCGTCGTGGGCTCATTGTGCCCGGGAGGGCCGGGTCCTTTACCGGGGCCGAGGATAATGGCATGTATCCGAAAATGGAATAGATATTGGGTCATAGAGGCGCCACCGGCACCTTGGTAGCGCCAAGCAGCGCCGCGCCGCTGTCGGCGCCCAGACAGGGTGGGCGTGGGCAGAGAGCCGTCCGCTCGCGGACTTGTTAGGCATCGTTCATTGTTCCGCTGGTCCCCGTCGGCTAGCCAGGGAGCAGGGCCGAGCCGCCGCGCTGGCCATTCGGACTGGATAAATTACAAATGAAAAGTAAATGAAAGAATGAGTGCGAATTGAATAAAAATGCCCCCGCCCTTTCGGAATCGAATTATGAAACTTTAAAGGGATTGAATGGGAAAGGGCAAACAAACGAATTATTATTGTTGCCAAGCCTCCCCTCGAGTATACGACGGGGTCAGCTAATTCAAGTTCGCAATGAAAAGTCGACAAGTCGGATGGCCGACGGCCGTAGTACTCCGCATGGAAATTTAAAAGCATTAACCTAAGCGTTATTTCGACGCTTATAAAGACATATTAAATTTTACCGAAATATTTTCTTTTCCCCTTTCCACGAGAACGGGCAAAAAAAAAACACACACGAAAAAAAAAAGAAAAAGAAAACTGCTGGTCCAGGTCAATGGGTTCCAGGACAGGAAATAATTCCACAACGTTCCATTCTATAAAAATCAGCGTTTGGACGGATGTAGTCCCCCAACCCCACCCCCACCCA
>NW_026269055.1:6615-6972 GCF_000697945.3 Frankliniella occidentalis | reverse complement strand
GGGGCGAGGCAGAGTGTGGCGCGACGGGGGCGGCAATTGGGACAGCTGCAGCACGCCCGCTCGGGACCTTGGCGGGGACAGGGCGCGACAGGGCGCGACAGGGCACGAGGTTGAGGGAAGAGGGAGAGGGGATGTAGAAAATCAGGGCGTTTAATACATCTTCACCTGCGAAAGGGAGGGAAAGATCAAAGTAAACAACAAGCAGATAGTTGGAGGAGAAATGCTCTGTCCGTTCTAGCTAAACTTTGCCACAAATCATAACCTCCGTCCGTGTGTTTGCGATTGCCCAGGCTCGTACTAGGGGTAATGCCGTAACATCTATACCGTATACCGTATAATACTTAAAATACTTTTATA
>NW_026269055.1:0-700 GCF_000697945.3 Frankliniella occidentalis | reverse complement strand
CAAGTAAGATGTGAGAGTCGGCCTGACACACCTTACAACACCGGGGAGGCTTGGAGCGGGCCCCTCTAACTAGACTACTTTCACGACACGAACTGCACTGAGAAAAATATTTATGTCCAGGCACTAAACGTACGTCTAATGCTCCCGACTTTTGTCCCAGCTCAAAATGAGATCGACACCTTAGACTAAAACGCACGCAGTCCATACACGCGTTTCGAAACGCACGCAGTTCAGCCGCGCGTTTCAGAACTCACGCAGTTGTTCACTCCACGCAAAACACGCGTAGTTCGAGATCACCGCGCGCGCCGTGTCGAGCGGCGGGTTTCGGCAGGTCGCCCGGCCGATCCGCAGCGCAGCGGCCGGTAACGAACTACGTGGGTTTCCAGAGCGCGGGGCGAACTGCGTGAGTTCTGAAACGCGCGGTTGAACTGCGTGCGTTTCGAAACGCGCGTATGAACTGCGTGCGTTTTAGTCTAAGGTGTCGAGATAGTGACCTGCCATTGAGTTTTAGTGCTGTGCTCTAAATTTTCTTTGCCTGGGGATGCTACGTTTAGCAGCTTCCAGCGCTAGACGTATAGTGCAACGAAAAAACGTCGATCTGGGGACTAAACGTATAGTGCTGAGACAGATTTATTTTTCTCAGTGTGAACTTGCAGCCCCGCGCAACGCAAAGTTACAATATTTTCCCAACAACTAAATC
>NW_026269054.1:12157-13339 GCF_000697945.3 Frankliniella occidentalis | reverse complement strand
GCCTAGCCTAGGCGCGCCCTTCCGACGGCCTACCTGCCTCTTAGACCTGCCAAACAACCGGTGGTTCCTCCGTATGCGTACAGCAGAAATATGTCTCTTAGCGGGGTCGCTACCCAAGTACCTCACCCTAACGCCACAAAATTTCTGTTTCCCGGTTACGAATCGCTTTACTAGAGGCGAAGTTCTGTTATTCGTGATATCGACCAGGGAAGAGGACGTTATAATTATAAACGGGTTTATTCACGAAAAAACACCGGACAAGGCTAGGTAACCCCAAACTGCCACAGTTGAATCACAGAGAAACTGTAGTTAAACTGTAGTTGGACCTGTAGCTGGGCGGGCTGAGACCCTCGGCATGACACCACGATACTGAGGCATCAGAGCTATGGCGTCGCAGTGGCTCAGTGGTCTGGCCCTGACCGCCAAGGGAGACGGACGCCGGTGACAGCTCCCGAGAGCAGCTGTGTTCGCGTGATTGTTTTGATTGTTGATTTTCAAGATGGCCGACACCACCATGCCTGTCCGCACCTGCACCTTTACCTTCAACTTTTTGAAAGAAGAAGGGGGCCGACCACCAGCCAAGGACCTCTGCAATTTTATTGTGAGGCATATGCAAATCCTGCGCGACGACATCGAGGGTCTCGACCAAGAATTCGGGACCAACCGCGTCCACCTGAAGATCAAGTTTCCAGAAACCAAAGAAGATGAATGGTGGTATGAACGACTGGCCAAGCGAAAAGTGCAGATGGATTGTGAGGACGGCACGAGGAGGACCGTTTACGTGACTAACAACGGACTAGAGCTCAGCAAGGTGAAGATCCGGAACCTCCCATTCGAAGTGAGTGAAGAACAGATTGAAGATGCTTTGAGTGACCACATCCATGTGTGCGACGTAATTGAAGAACGGTATGGTGAAAACCACGTGTTTCGATCGACCAAGACGGGAGTGAGGACCGTTCTCGGCTCCATAAGGAAGGACATACCCAGCTATTTTGAAATTGCTGGGTGGACAGGTTTTATCGAGTATCCGGGGCAGCCACGCACGTGTGCGTTGTGTGACTCGACCGAACATCTGCGTGCGAGGTGTAAGGAGAGGGAGCGCCGCATAAAGCTTGAAGAGAGAGAGAGGAAGAGACGGACGAGGAGGAACAAGCAGACGACGATTCGGACGCAGCACCGGAG
>NW_026269054.1:6699-7148 GCF_000697945.3 Frankliniella occidentalis | reverse complement strand
GATGAGCAGATAATTTCCCGAATCCTCAACGGGCATCAAATGTCTAACAACATAGGCCTACCTGCTCTCTGTCTGATATATTAAATTGATGTTACTCACTTTAAAAACTTTAATGAGACAGTAGAGTGATGCATTCTCAGACTTAACAAACACAATAATGCGACCATATTCGACGGTATCACCATCACTGAGTTCAAACTCAACAAACGAATCACTGCGTTTTTTGTTGTCATCATAAATTTTACTGCTGTAGAAGCTGTTTGACATGATTTTGAGTCTGGAATGTAGAACATAACTCCCAAAGTCACAAGAGCTATGCCACTCTTTCTCTTCGGTGCTGCGGGATCCAAGAGGCAAAATTGCACCTAACAAATGAGGCTGTGCCTCAGCTGTATGGACCAACGCCCTAGCATGAGAAGTAACATTTTCCAAGATTGTCACACTTTGCG
>NW_026269054.1:5865-6649 GCF_000697945.3 Frankliniella occidentalis | reverse complement strand
CCCATGACAACATCCATCCCAGATAGCACCCGCATATACGAACGCGGACGCAACCCAGATGGAAGCCGAATAGCACCCGTAGCAGTGCGAGGGCACACGCATGCGACCTGGACAGGGCGGGATAGGGATCCGGATAGGGCAGACTAGACTAGGACCCCACTAGCACTAGGTTGTTACATTTCGAGCGGTTAAGACGCCAAATTTTCTGAAGCGAGGTTCTTTTAAAAGTTTATGTCATGCCGATACTCATGGAGCAAACCCGCGGTCTGTGCGATGATAGGAACCGAGCGCAACCCGCGCTCAAAGGTTTTTGGGTGATTTAGCGGGTATCTTGACTGACATGTTCTCGGCCCCGCTGTTCCGCGACGCTACCGTCTCCGACCGCGCCCCGTCGTGTGGTGACTACCTGTGGTATGTACTTTCTTTCAGACATGGTCCGACCCGCCATCCCCACCCACATCAAGAGCCAGGGCGTAAGTACTCGAAAACCGGGTATCTCACTCTATGCCAAGTACCGTTTATGATACGCATGCGCGGAAACGTGGCCGGGCCGAAGGACTATCGAGCCCCGAATAGCGAGAGCATAGCGTTCTCCTGCGTCACAGCAAAAATGCGAATGGAAGGGTCAGACGGCCGGGAGACATCCGTATCACCAATCCGAAAAATGGAGTGCTAGTATACTATATCCGAAAACTAGACTCCTATCTTACACGGCACCTCAGTGCTGACCAGGAGAAGTTGAACAAAGATTTTTGTCGCACATATTTCACGAGCGGTTTTTGAA
>NW_026269054.1:0-809 GCF_000697945.3 Frankliniella occidentalis | reverse complement strand
CCCGCAGGGCCTGCCCGACCGTTCGGACGCCACCAAAACATTTTAATAAGCAGCCATTCCCAGACTGGCCGTGCGCTCCTGAGGGGAGCGTACTACGTACTATACCGCGTCCCGTCCCTGCTTCCCTTTTGCCGTTTGAATGTGTCTCCCGGCACTGAGACCCTTCCATTCGCATTTTTTCAATGACGCAGGAAAACGTTATGCTCTCGCTATTCGGGGCTGGATAGCCCTCCCGCCCAGCCACCTTTCCGCGCAGTCGGCGTTCCCATACTTTAAACGATACCCGGTCTAGAGCGAGATACCTGGTTTCGGCTCCTAAAGTGGGTCAGAAGGCCGGGTCGGACCACGTCCGACAGAAAGTACATACCCATAGGTAGTCAACACACGATGGGGCGCGGTCGGCGACAGTGGCATTGCGGCACTGCTGGACCGAGAACATGTCGGTCAAGATAACCGCTAAATCACCCAAAAAACTTTAAGCGCGAGTTGCGCCTGGTTCCCCTCAACGCACAGGCCTCGTGTTTGCTCCATGAGTGTCGGTATGACATGAACTTTCAAAAGAACCTCGCTTTGTCACAGGTATTTTTTTTTTTTTTTTTGAAACAGCCTAACCAGCACTCGTATAAGGCCCCGATACCAGCCTCCCGCGTCCGTGCATGGCTTGACAGGTGCCGGTAAGGGCGTAGGTCCACTGTAGCTCAGAGTGATCTTTCCGTCCCCGATCTGGACTCAGATGCCGCCCAGGTTGCGGTTTGGGCGGGGAGGGGAATAGCAGCTCTCCCGGTCATTTATGATAATTTAGAGCAGAG
>NW_026269053.1:10486-10792 GCF_000697945.3 Frankliniella occidentalis | reverse complement strand
CGCACGTCGGGATGGCTTGGCGCCAGAGACACTCTTGGTCATGATGTGTCACCGGCCATCGGCCTCGACGTCGGCGTCGGCGTCGGCCTCGGCCTCGGCCTCGGCGTCGGCCTCGGCGTCTGCCTCGGCGTCGGCCTCGGCGTCTGCCTCGGCGTCGGCCTCGGCGTCTGCCTCGGCGTTGGCCTCGGCGTCGGCCTCGGCGTCGGTCTCACCGTCGGCTTAGTGGCCACTTGCCTATTGTTGCCTGGAAGAAGCGCAGGTTGAAGAGGAGTTGGCCTTGGACGACCATCCGGAGCCCGCGCGCGA
>NW_026269053.1:4421-5536 GCF_000697945.3 Frankliniella occidentalis | reverse complement strand
CACCTTCTCCCCCTTCCCCTCCAGGGCGCCGGACTTAAAAGATTAGTAATAAATTGACGATCTCCGATCAAATAGACCTTTTCGCCCACAATTTGACAACAGCGCAAGTCTCTATAGAAAAATTGTAATTTGGGCAAATTTTCTAAAAGCAAAATCACATGTCCCTGGTAAATTTTCCAGGGAATCCAGCGGTGACGAATAATTTTGTTGACATGCATTCAAAATAGGTTTATCTCGAGTATAAAATTCTACTTGCGGTGTTGCCACGTTGTAGGCAAAAAGGTCTATAGGTGAGATTCAGATAGATCAGGCGGGTTTGTCTGTCGAGTTTGGGAAGATCATTACGAGCTACACGAGCGAATTGTGCTACCCAATAGTACATTCTGGATTCTAGCGTAGGTCTCTGCCCTGCATAGTGGAAGTTGTAATCGTACGCTTCCTAGTGAATTTGGTACTTGTATCAAGCAAATCTGTCTCACAAGTGAAATTGGTCTCAAATCACTCTGGATACAAGTATGGTACTTACTGCAGTTTTAAGTATGACACACATGGTGTTGCACTTATGACTGTTGGATTGTGTTACACTTGAGTTTCCAGAGGCAAGTGCTCTTCATTCGATTGAGTGCATTTCTCACTTGAACCAAGAATCCATATTTTGGGGTGTAAGGTCCCTGGTGATGTCAAACGTCGTGATGATTTCCTACACGGAGGCATTCCTCCGACTTTGACAAACGTGCCAAGTAACGCTTTCAAACTAATGTTTATGGCAACAATTTAATGAATACGATTGCTGACAGCGATAAGTTTGGGCTGCCGGAGGATTGCCTGGAGGAGGGAGGTGTGGGGGTAGGGTGGGGTGGGGCAGGTGGAGGGTGGGGGCAGCCCGTGCCGCCCGACCCCAGCCGAGCTGAGGGTCCGGTACCCTCCGTGTATAATTAAATCGACCGGGCTCGTACCGCTAGCTTCTCTGCACACCAAGGTCAAGACAACTTTCCCTTTTCTCCCGCCTTTCTCTCTCTGCCTCTCCATCTGCCTCTGCCTTTCCCTCTGCCTTTCCCTCTGCCTCTCCCTCTACCTCTCCCTCTGCCTCTCCCTCCTCCTCCCCTCCCCCCCCC
>NW_026269053.1:2031-2978 GCF_000697945.3 Frankliniella occidentalis | reverse complement strand
GGGGGCGGAGGGAGGGTAGCCTACCCGCCGCAATCTGCGGAATAAAACTCGGTAGCCTACCGGGCCACGCGACCCGATCACGCCCGACTGACGTCATCCTGCAGCCCGCGGGCCCCTATTGCCGCTGGACAAGCTGCTGGAGAAACGGCGCCGATCGTGCGGGCCGATACGGCTAATGAGGCGGGAGCGGGAGAGCGGGAGCGGAATCCCTTAAAAAAGGGGCGCCATTTGCTCGTCCCGTTTGTAGCAGATGATCGATTGATTATACATTAAAAACATTTCACACTGAAACTAATTGGTTTAGTAGCTGCCCTCCTCATCTGCACGCCTCACCTTCTCCCCCTTCCCCTCCAGGGCGCCGGACTTTGGGGAGGGGGGGGGGGGGGCGAAGGGCCCAGCGAGTGGCTGGAGGGGGTTTGCCTACGTACATAGGCAAAATACATAAACGAGGCTTGCAAGACAGCCGGAACGCGACGGCTAGGTGACAGGCTATACTACGACGACTAACGATTTATTTCAGATTATTTGCACTTTAGCTTAATTATTTATATAGGTATCGGGGCAAATCAAACACGGTGGGCTCATAAGCTGTTTCTTGGACTCTACAAAACATTCCTAAATATAAGAGTGAATTATGAGAACACACTCTTAACTTCGTATCATCTGCTTTCATAATCGAGTCTTCATTGCATTATTTTTCGCCATTTGTACGCGTATGCCGTGCCGTCGGGTGTGGGCATCAATCGGGTGTGGACGGCCAGGGCGGAGCGGGGCAGCCGGCCGGACGGCCTGCAGGTCTGGTCTGGTCTGGGGCGGCGCACCGAGTCCTGCCTGATAGAGATCTCGCAGGTTTCGATCTACCGCCGCGTTACGGCTCTTACCAAGCTCGGCGCATCGATCCCTGTTTCTCTTTTTTGCAGCCGCGACGCTCGGCGCCTTGCCACCCC